>NC_143043.1:27257446-27497446 GCF_057628025.1 Oncorhynchus mykiss | reverse complement strand
GGGAGAGGTGCTAGGGAGAGGTGTGTGTGTGTGTGTGTGTGTGTGTGTGTGTGTGTGTGTGTGTGTGTGTGTGTGTGTGTGTGTGTGTGTGTGTGTGTGTGTGTGTGTGTGTGTGTGTGTGTGTGTGTGTGTGTGTGTGTGTGTGTGTGTGTGTGTGTGTGTGTGTGTGTGTGTGAGAGAGAGAGAGATGACACCACATCTGAGAGGATGTCCTGATAGCCGTTAGCTAATCGAAGTTGGTCTTCTGCTTTTCACACCTCTGCTTCCTCTACTGTTTTGTTGATCCAACAGTCTGGCTTTCTAGTGCAGCTCTCAGCTCTTTCATTGTGCCTGGCAACACAATTCTCTCTTTCTCTCACTTTCACATAATAATGATTATGTCAATTTGCTGTGTCTGTTCGAGCCTGCATTCATCCCTGAGGATGCATATGCTTCACGTTCTCTGTGTACCGTGTGTGTTTCTGGCAGATAATAAGGACTATGATGCGTACCTGTCCTACACTAAAGTAGACCCTGACCAGTGGAGTCAGGAGACCAAGGAGGAGGAGCGCTTTGCCCTGGAGATCCTCCCTGACGTCCTGGAGAAACACTACGGATACAAACTCTTCATCCCAGACAGAGACCTCATCCCCACGGGAAGTAAGTGGTGAAAATGATGGAGGTGGGGAGGCTGAGGGGGTGTTTGGGGGTGGGGAGGCTGAGGGGGTGTGGGGGGTGGGGAGGCTGAGGGGCTGTGTGGGGGTGGGGAGGCTGAGGGGGTGTTTGGGGGTGGGGAGGCTGAGGGGGTGTGTCAGGGTGGGGAGGCTGGGGGGGGGGTGTCAGGGTAGGGTGTCAGGGTAGGGAGGCTGAGGGGGTGTGTGGGGAGGCTGGGGGGGTGTGTGGGGAGGCTGAGGGGCTGTGTGGGAGTGGGGAGGCTGAGGGGGTGTGTGGGGGTGGGGAGGCTGAGGGGGTGTTTGGGGGTGGGGAGGCTGGGGGGGTGAGTCAGGGTGGGGAGGCTGAGGGGGTGAGTCAGGGTGGGGAGGCTGAGGGGGTGTGTCAGGGTGGGGGGGTGTGTCAGGGTGGGGAGGCTGAGGGGCTGTGTGGGGAGGCTGAGGGGGTGTGTCAGGGTGGGGAGGCTGAGGGGATGAGTCCGGGTGGGGAGGCTGAGGGGGTGAGTCCGGGTGGGGAGGCTGAGGGGGTGAGTCCGGGTGGGGAGGCTGAGGGGGTGAGTCAGGGTGGGGAGGCTGAGGGGGTGTGTCAGGGTGGGGAGGCTGATGGGCTGTGTGGGGAGGCTGAGGGGATGAGTCCGGGTGGGGAGTCTGAGGGGGTGATGTGTGTGGTTACTTGATAATAGGTCCACTAATTGTGTGGCTTGTACAGTTATTGTGGTTATTGTGGTTATTGTGCTTGCTCTTTACCCTGTCAGCATGTCATCAGTAACAGTCCTGTGTGGTTTGTTTCCTATTCACCTGTTGTACATGTTAGTGGTTATTGTACTTTCACTCTAGCTGCTTGTCATTGTCACTTGTCTTGTGTATGTATATGTGTAGTTTGTGCAACAAATACAATCTAAATAATATATCCATAGTTACTATAGATCAACTGTATTTTGCCCCAAAAAACCTCTGTGTTACTTGAATTGTTTTCACTGTAAGCTATATGTTTTATTGAGTTGCAATTAGCTGACACAGATAGCAGGTTCACGCAGTTCTCATCACCCCACACATTAAACTACCAGAAGACGGGTCCGATCGGACCCAAACGGGAAAATACATTTTAATTGCACATACCTGCGACCCGTGTCAATTATATCATACTCAAACAAGATCAGAGACAAAAATCAGAATTTAGGACCCGGACTGCTCAGGTCCCAGGCGTGTCTTGGAACTTCAGGTCTGTTGGACCCGTGAAGACCTCTACTCTACAATTCACTCGAACAGCAAGGTACTCTGGGAAATATGCAAATAAGGCTTTATAAGTGTGAATTTAACACTGAAAAGTGTGGACCCGTATAGACACTGGACCAGTGTTAAATGTAACACTCTCAGTACTGGATGAATTGAGAATCTAGTCCACCGTCACAGTTCTACAAGAAGTTGTTAAAACATTGTTCCAGCCACTGTGTGTGTGTGTGTGTGTGTGTGTGTGTGTGTGTGTGTGTGTGTGTGTGTGTGTGTGTGTGTGTGTGTGTGAGGGTTTGTGTGTGTGTGTGTGTGTGTGTGTGTGTGTGTGTGTGTGTGTGTGTGTGTGTGTGTGTGTGTGTGTGTGTGTGTGTGTGTGTGTGTGCGTGCTAGAGAAAAATAAATGAAGTCTGTAATAAAATAATAATAGTGGATGCCACTGATGCACAAGTCCTCTTTACTGTTTGTGTTCTCCTGTGATCTGAGTCTCAATGTTGACATGTTTATGTTTAGGTCTGGCCAATGAGCTTTACCAGGATGACACAAGACTTCTTAGAGGTACACTTCCTCAGTCTCTTCCTCTTGTGTCAGCAACTGTGATGCACTTCCTCCCTGGACAAGAAGAACAGCTTAGGGGATCCAGTTTTTAAGAGTTTACACAGCAGAGCATAGCTTTGAAGTCAGAACACACATACACACTCTAGCACACAAGGCACACATGCACACACAAACACATACACACACACATACAAACACACACACATACACACTCTAGCACACAAGGCACACATGCACACACAAACACATACACACACACACACAAACACACACACATACACACTCTAGCACACAAGGCACACATGCACACACAAACACATACACACACACACACAAACACACACATATACACACTCTAGCACACAAGTCACACATGCACACAAAAACACATACACACAGACACACAAACACACACACATATACAAACACACATGCCACTACACACAGACACACACAGATCCAAAAAACCTCAGAGAGATGAGAAAGTAATATAGCTACAGTTGATATGACTAAGGACAGCTGTAGTTTCTGTGGCTGTGTGTTTAACCACTAAACTGTTGTCTGACTGCTGTCTCTGTCCTGTGTTGTATGTCTTGTAGTTGTCCATCCATTGTCTCTGTGTATTATGAGTGGTCTGTTATATGTGTCTTGTCCACCATGTTACAACAAATATGTCCTGAATACAAAACATGTTATAGTAAATATGTTACTGTCTAGAATCTAAGCTGTTTGGAGTTTTCCCTTTCAAGAAGATTGATTGTGTTTTGAGTTTAGTTTCTTCCTCTCCCTTTATCCCCCTCTCTCTCTGTCACTCTCCCTCGCTCTCTCCAGCCTACATCGAAGACGTGGCGCGCTGTGTGGACCAATCCAAGCGCCTCATCATCGTCATGACGCCCAACTACGTGGTACGGCGGGGGTGGAGCATCTTCGAGCTGGAGACACGCCTCCGCAACATGCTGGTCACCGGGGAGATCAAGGTGATTCTGATCGAGTGTGCCGAGCTGCGTGGCATCATGAACTACCAAGAGGTGGAGGCCCTCAAACACACCATCAAGACCCTCACCGTCATCAAGTGGCATGGCCCCAAGAGCAACAAGCTCAGCTCCAAGTTCTGGAAGCAGCTGCAGTATGAGATGCCCTTCCGCCGCACCGAGCCAATGCTGAGCCACGAGCCAGCGCTGGATGTCAGCGAGCAGGGCCCCTTCGGCGAGCTCCAGACCGTCTCCGCCATCTCCATGGCAGCCGCCACCTCCACCGCCATGGCCACGGCACACCCGGAGCTCCGCTCATCTTTCCACAACTCCTACCACACCACCATGCGGCAGAAACACTACTACCGCAGCTACGAGTACGACCTGCCGCCGGGGGGCACGCTGCCGACGCTGTCATCACTAGGCAACCAGCACACCTACTGCAACATCCCGCTGACGCTGCTGAACGGACAGAGGCCGCCAGCGGGGAAGAGCCGCGAGCACAGTCTGGAGGAGGAGCACACTAACCACGCCATGCTGCCGCTGTTGCCCAGGGAGACCAGCATCTCCAGCGTCATCTGGTGACCGGGACAGGATAGAACCATGCGACACTAGTGGTTTGGTCTGGCCTGGTTTGGGTTGGATCACTTTGGATTGGTTTGGTGGCGTAGTCACGCTTCAATGAGCCAGTTCTGATTGGCTACTGTAGCTATAGCTGAGAGATTGTGACGAGTTTGGGTTGGAATGGACCCCTGTCAACAGGCAAGACAGGGTCAAGGCAGGTTTGGATTTAACGTGGCCCTCATGTACACAGAGGAGGAGTTCTTCACCCAAGGATTAAAGATACAGACTGACAACAACAAACTGTTTGATCAAGAGACTACAGAGTTTGATCAAAATGAACTCGTGAATACAAAATAAAAGAACCCACACACTTTGGCACTTGTGCACTTGCACACACACTTGCACACACACATACACTCACACACACTAAAGGAAAACAGGGTCTTGTACATATATTTCCAATTTATTTGTAGCATCAGTGTCTTCCTGTTTTTTGTTCATATGTTGTTTTTTATTAAATCGTGTGTGTTGCCTTCTCTACTTTAAGACTTTGCTTTAACTTGTCACACAGATTTATATATTTATATTTGTTCAGTTTTTTTCTTTGTTAAAATTGTTTTTTTTGTTTTTTTTATATGCTTATGAAGAAAGCCAGTATGTCATGTATCTGCGCTGTTGTGTTTTTTTATCTTGACTTTGTGTAGTTTAAGATATATATTATTTTCTTTTACACTTTTGGGGAATTGCTTGGACATTGCAACGTTTTACTTCAAGGAGCAACATCTTATTTTTGTTGACCTGTATAAGGTGTATATCTAGTTTTAAAAACACTTTAAAAAATCATAGAATATGCAAAAAGAAGGAGGAGCTACCGGTGATGTTGATGTAACTTCCTGTGGGCCAGAGGAAGGGGACAAGTTAGGGAGTCGTGCTAGTCTTCTCCAGTCAGCCCGTCGGTCAGTCAGAGTTTCATATTTTCTATAAAAACAAACAGCCTTGCTGTTTTAGCGTGATAGTAAAATGCCTCACCTTAAAAATAAATCTGTAGATTATTTTAAAAATACGTATATTTTTATAACAAAAAGAGTTTGCTTGAGAAGTCATACTTATTTACGTTTCATCTGACATTTAGGGAGAGGTATGCAGTGTGTGTAATGCAGGTTTTGTACACTACTTTGCAATATGGGTCATGGTTTGTTAAGACAACAAGATGGATTTTGAGTCCCTCATGAAAATATTCTTAGATTCAAAAAGTGAATGCATTTTCAATGTTTTGGTTGAGTTGTTCAAGTATTCTTTCCATCCTGAGAATCCTTTGTTTTTAATCCATAGGATAGGTCATGTTTAAAGAAAGAAGAAGCATAAGTCTGTGCTTTGGAATACGTTTTTTAATTATATTTGAAGGTGTAATTTCTGAGTATGCATAGCAAATAGATATGTATTCTATATATGATATAGATATTTATATAAATATATATATATATAAACACAATTTTCACTTGGAAAGAAATGTCTATCTTTATAGAAACACAATCATACTTATCAGTTGCCCTTACTTTCTCACTGCACATTAAAAATGTTGATCTCCTCTTGTTTCATTTATGTTCTGTCTATTTTACACAGTCTTCCATGGTCCAAAAGTCAGAAGTGTAAGTAGTGCTGTAGGTAGGCTTTATGAACAGATGATGATTAAAGGATCCCGCCCACAGAGGAAGTTGCCGCCACTATTTCAACGTTGTTTCCTGTCCTAGAGATTAAATTAACGTTTAGTTTGCACCTCCGAAGAATGACGAAGGCCATTGATACATATTCACGAATTGGGTATGGGAATTTCCATGTGGAGTTGATGAACATCAACAGGCACTGACAGCTATCAGTGTAGCTAGCTAGCATGCTAACCTTATCTAGCTAGCTAGCATGCTAACCTTATCTAGCTAGCTAGCATGCTAACCTTATCTAGCTAGCTAGCATGCTAACCTTATCTAGTTAGCTAGCATGCTAACCTTATCTAGCTAGCTAGCATGCTAACCTTATCTAGCTAGCTAATGTTATCTGTTGTTGCATTTTGTTTTTGTTTGTTTTTAAGATTAGGCAGCTGGCTCTATGGCTGCTTCTGGAGCTGGATTTGTCATAAGCATTGATTTAAGGAAAACTTTGCCACAGATGGAAACCACTGGCCTATCTTTGACTTCCAATGTTAATTAAGGCATCTTCCATAAATTGAAGCCCGCAAATCCGCCATATAAATAGTTAGAAAGAAAGAATAAGATGAAAAGCCAAGTCAGCCCGTGCTCATAGTTCTCACAGGGGAAGTGAAATGATAGGCTACAATGATTTAGCTCATGATCATCATGCATGGCGCAAATAACCTGTAACTAATTATGAGTTCCTTGAACTTTCTTTCCCATTTTTTCATTATCCAGATAGACACTTGTGGTTTCTAGCTAACGTTACACCAATCAAAGCAGTAGAGCGTGTAGTGAAGCAAACCCTTAGTGACAAAACAACTCATCTTGGGGAAATGGGGGGAGCGGGTTTGCCAAATGCTATCATATCACGCAATTATAGCATTTATAAAATGGTCATATATTTTTTTAATACAGACTAGCTCAAAAATAAATGTAAATGGATTATGATGATTTTCTGGTAAAGAAATCAAGAGGAAGTGAAAAACAGTTTTATCTGCTCCATGACTCAGGGGCCAAGGGGACACAAGGCTGTTTGGCTCAACACATTCACGAAGATGAATATCTTTGTAGCTTTTTCTGATTAATAAGCTATGCCATACTGATGAGTGGTAACATTCAAATAAAACCCAGCCCTGAAACGAAACGCAGGCTGAAAATAAGTTGTCATATCATAGGAAAAGACACCACATTCACACAGAATTTCCCAAAGTGGGCAGATCAGATTTGTCACTTCAAGCCCAAATATATCATACTTTGACTAAAGCGATGACTTATTGACTTAAATCGTTGTACAACATCATGGGTAAGCTTTGGCCATCGTCTTTCAGCTCAAAAAAGTGGATTTCTGCAGGTGTCGATGTTAAACCCAGTCAAATACTGCCACCTGCTGGTGCATAGTAAATTAACAATGGTTCAACGAGACAATGATACTTACACACAAGCACGCGCACAGTGGTGGCACGAATCAGTAATATGGCCAGTAAGTGTGGCAGGCTGGCTTGAATACACACACACATCTCTCTCTCTGCCTCTATCTCTCTCTCTCTCTCTCACTCAACATGGTGGCAAGCATCAGTGATATAGCTTTTTTGTGTGTGTGTGTGTGTGTGTGTGTGTGTGTGTGTGTCTCTCTCTCACCCTCTCTCTCGCTCGTCTGGCAGCCTCCTGCCTGACAGCTGGCTTTTTATTACTAGACACAGGATTAATAGGCTCTTTATTATCCTAAGCAATTAGGGGCTTAATTTGAAAGAAAATAGGCCCC
Source organism: Oncorhynchus mykiss (assembly GCF_057628025.1). Taxonomy (NCBI): domain Eukaryota; kingdom Metazoa; phylum Chordata; class Actinopteri; order Salmoniformes; family Salmonidae; genus Oncorhynchus; species Oncorhynchus mykiss. Next base: position 27,490,023 of record NC_143043.1, on the reverse strand, counting down.
TATGGAGAGGATGGCGGAGAGAAAGAGACATAAATATGTACATCAAAATATTTTGTGTGTGTGTAGAGGAATGGGAAGGGGGGGGTGTCTGTCCTATCAGAGGGCAAAGTGGAGCTACTATCATCTTGCTTACACCTTCATTTCAGGTCTACACCAGTTTAAAGGGATAGAGCCTGATGGGGGGCAGGGTGGGGGCTGGGGGTCCACCCACAGGTTCCCGAATCCCTCATCGTCATGGTAACAGCTGACACTCCTCCCGCCGCCAGCTCCATGGCATCTGTTGTGGTCTTCTTGTCGTAACGCTACTCCGCCTACCTCCCCACACACAGTCGCACACAAACACACACACCCTCAGCCCTTGGTTGCGATGCGTGGTTGCACACGGGTGAGTTGCTGTTCTGACTGCTCAGAGCACCTCACCGTCTTGTGTCTCCAAGCTTCATCGCTTCCTTGCTCCTGAACTGTCACACACACACAGTCCTACAGCAGTGCAACAGTAGCAGGAAGATGCATGGTTCCTAGAGAAAACAGAGCCGTAAGCAGAGATCTTCTCTTGCTCTTGCAGAGACTTTCTACAACTCTGTAATTTCCCCATGTATGTGGAATCGATTGTATCTGTGATGTGTTCCTTAGACCACTGTGTGACTATGTTTTGTGTCTCTGAGACGTGTAGCTCTCCCCACCCCGATCCTCCTGCATATCTTGGCCAGTAGCATTACCGTTTGTTACATATCCGGCCAGTAATGATGGGATTTGGAGAGAATTCGAACGCCCCCGGAGGCAATCTAACTCTGCAGGTAATTTCCTCAAGTTATATTCTGCGCACCTGTGCCTGCCCTAAAGTGTGTGTGTGTGTGAGAGCGACACGATCGGTGAAATGTGATTAAACAGTACCCTCTTGTGGTCTTAACAGTCCATTGCTGTCTCTTTTTTGTGATAATCCTACAATGGATACAATAACCCTCAGAGCTGAGTGCTAGCATGATAAATGAGCTTACTGTATCTCAATTGCACAGCAACAATCACCTATTGCCTCAGACAGACACAGGAAAAATGTTGTGAAGTTGGTGAGATGTGAATCCATCTTTGTATGGAGGACAATAGTCAATGGTAGATAACTTAGAAGAAAGGCCATTCTTCACTGAAGAGTACAAACTAGCTGCCTACGACTCAGATCACACACTCAGATGAAAAGAGAATGTTCCTACCTGGACAGAAAAGATCATACGTTGAAAAGAGTGAATGTCTGTTCAGTTTGCTGCTCCCACAAGTGACCTTTAATTCAGACCAATGTCAAAGGTCATATGTTGGATCAGCGAACTGTGAACCATGAACAGATATGAACGTTTACTCAGAACCATAGTTACCGATAAAGGAACATTGGGTTATATGATCTCTCTGGGCTGAACTTGCCCTAAGGCACAGATCTAGGATCAGTTTATCCCGAACCTTAACAACTAGGGGGTAAACCACAAAGCTGACCTTAGATCAGGGGCCTTTCTGATCTCCAAAGTGACAGTCAGAGCACCACTCACTTGACACAATCATGGCAAAGCAGTTCAGAGAATACTTTTATTATAGAAAAATAGTTTTATGTAAAAAGAAATAAGTTAAGAGTCCGATCAGCAGCTCTTCTTGGTCTGTATCCTCTCCTTCACCCCTCCCCATCCCAAAACACACACCCCTTTGCCCCGACTGTTCTTCACCCACCACAGTGTTCAAAACATTTTTAACAAAACAAACAAATCTCATCCTTTGTCTATCCTTCTGTTCAACGGTCCATTCAGATCTAACGGTTGGTTAACAGTTAGTTAGATTTACATTCTGTTTGTCTGTCCTTTAGATATTAAGGTCCAGTCCAGAACCAACCCCACAGGTGTTGAGCTGAAGATTGGATAGATGTGACATAGCAAAACTGTTCCTTTATAGCCTACCAGAGGGCAGAGTGGAGCTGCCATATTGCTTATTTAAATACAATAATGTCAGATATACATGAAGTATGTAGAGGGTAGGGGCTAGGAGGTAGGGGTAAGGGGCTAGGGGAAGTGGGGGTAAGGGCTAGGGCAGCGTTTCCCAAACTCAGTCCTCGGGACCTCAAGGGGTGCACGTTTTGGTTTTTGCCCTAACACTACAAAGCTGATTCAAATGATCAAAGCTTGATGATGAGTTGATTATTTGAATCAGCTGTGTAGTGTTAGGGCAAAAACCAAAATGTGTACCCCTTGAGGTCCCGAGGACCAAGTTTGGGAAACCCTGGGCTAGGGGCAAGGTTAAGTTTCTAGAGGGTAGGGGCTAGGTGAAATTGCCTAGGGAGTAGGGGCTAGAAGTGCCTATAACTTATAGGGGGCCATATCTAAGGGTTGTTTCTGGACGAGACCATGGAAAGCATCTACTTCCCATAGAACATCTCCAGTAGGACATCCTCCATGTTGACAGCTCCGATGACGGGCTTGAAGAAGAGCTGTGCAACCACGGCGGGGCTGATGGCCCTAAGCATGGACAGGGTGATGAGCAGTTTGGCGAAGCGTGTGGTGTCGTCCCGGTGGATCAGCTTCACGTGCTCGTTGAGCGCCTGGTGAGCCTCGCGCCGCAGTGACTGGATGTAGTGGAGGTAGCGCAAACCTGGGAGATCTGGGGGGGAGGATGAGGGAGGGAGGGAGGGAGGGAGGGAGGGTGGGGGGGCAGAAAAACATGATCATCGTTTATAGAAACTTTGGGTTGTTGAAATAGCCCAGGTCAATATGGTAAACAGGTAGTTTGTCAACAGCTTACTTCCCAAATATCTCACAAGGCCCTTTGGCAAGGTTTCTGAAGTCTCCAGATATGGAAGGATATATATCTCCTAAAGCAATCATTCCATAAGCTCTAGGCCTGCATACTTCATTTGCAGTAGATGCAGGAATTAGTTGCCTAATAATGGTGATTATGTGTATTGGTATACCAGATTTTTGTAAATGTAGTTTCCTATGTAGCAATTGGCCATTAAGCACAAAATTATTCAGGGTCTTGCTGAATAATCAGTGCTGTTTGTTTCTTGTGAAACTGCTTTGCAATTTTTTTAAACGAGAGACAGTGCTAAATTATTAAATGTATGAGATTGGAGATATTTACACGCCCTCCAGTACGGACACAATGAGACAATTAATGTTTAGTGAGAATTTTAGGCGCGTTTAGAAGCATCCTGCCCACCTGAGTTGAATAGCACTGCTCCTTTGATGTAGGCATACTCCTTGGTACTGATGTCCAAAGCCCAACACTTCTTCAGGAACGCTTTGATGCCCTGGATATCCGCGAGAGAGACCCCAGAAGTTTCCGTGCTCTGCTCCAGCAGCGGTTCACCCTGTCTGTCCGTTAAGCCGCTCTGGCTGCCAGAGCCACCGGTCAGGATCCGTTGCAACATGCTGGGCTCTGCAGTCTCAGTGATCTCGAAGTCTACCCGGTCCTGCGCGAAGCCCAGCACGAGCAGCGGCGCCCAGCAGTTCCGAACGAGCAGCAGTTGGTCATCCTCCGGCAGCTCGCGGAAACACGGCACGTTCTTCACGAACCGCAGAGTCTTCACGAGGACCGCAGATGCGGCTTTGCAGGTAACCTGCGGTGACCGGAGAGACCCCCTTCGCCGTGAGGAGCCGCAGGAGCATGCCTGTTGTTGCCTTAGCTCAAGCCGCGACGAAGAGGAAGAAGAGGAGGAACAGGAGGAGACCCTGTGCCAGCGATGCTGTTGGTGTTGTTGTGGTTTTGTTATTGTTTGTTGTTCCTCGGTGGTCGTGAGTCTGTCGTTCTTCAGTATATGGTACAGGATGCTGTTATTATTGTTTTGCCCCCCGGTGCCCGGACAGTGGCAGCCCTCGCGAGTGGCCATGGCACGTGGCGCGCGCTACATCGGGTGCTGCTCGGTGTGTCTGTCAGGCGCTTTGAAGAGTTGGAGGTCAGAGCTAGATAGAGATATATGTTTTCTTGGCCCCTGATACCCCCGCGCAAACGGCAGCACATTTATATTAGCTCCCGGCTGACCTCCAGCTTTGAGAACTTGTTTAAACTTGTACATATTCCTCCTCTGAGACGCCTCCCACCAGGGGCGGATTGGTCATCTAGCAATACTGGCAAATGCCAGTTGGGCTGAACATTTGTTCAGTATCGTGGGCTGGTCGAAATGAGACACACAAAAATAATTTTGAATAAAAAAATAAGGCAAAAGGGCCCATGGGCCTGTTAAGTAAAAATAATAAAATAAAATAAAAAACACTATTTCTCTAATATACAGTGGGCAATGGCCAAATCAAATTTTATTGGTTACATACACATTAACAGATGTTAATGCGAGTGTAGCGAAATGCTTGTGCTTCTAGTTCTGACAATGCAGTAATATCTAACAAGTAATCTAACAAATTCACAACTCCCTTATACACACAAACATAAAGGGATGAATAAGAGTATGTACATATAAATATATGGATGAGCGATGGCCGTGCGGCATAGGCAAGTTGTAGTAGATGGTATAGAATACAGTATATACATATGAGATGAGTAATGTAGGATATGTAAACATTATTAAAGTGGTGTTATTTAAAGTGACTAGTGATACCTTCATTAATCTATTTATTGAAGTGGCAAGAGATTTGAGTCTGTATGTTGGCAGCAGCCTCTCTATGTTAGTGATGGCTGTTTAACAGTCTGATGGCCTTGAGATAGAAGCTGTTTTTCAGTCTCTCGGACCAAGATTTGATGCATGGGGTGAACAGGCAGTGGCTCGGGTGGTTGTTGTCCTTGATGATCTTTTTGCCATTCTTGTGATATTCGGTGCTGTAGGTGTCCTGGAGGGCAGGTAGGTCCAGTTAGGCCCAGTTTTCTGAAAGGCTGTGCTGAGTCCCCGAAAAATCATATTCAAAGTCAAACACTGCATCCGTAAAGAGACCTGCTACGACTCTGTCATCAGTTAGGGTGCCCGAGTGGGGCAGCGGTCTAAGGCACTGCATTTCAGTGCTACAGGCGTCACTACAGACCTTGGTTTGATCCTGGGCTATATCACAACCAGGTGTGATCGGGAGTCCCATAGGGTAGCGCACAATTGGCTCAGCGTCGTTAGGGGAGGTTTTGGCAGGGGTAGGCCGTCATTGTAAAATAAGAATTTGTTCTTAACTGACTTGCCTAGTTAAATATAGGTCAAATAAAAAATTAAAGACAGCCAAGATCATGGATCGTAAAAAAATAAAAAGGGTGCCTAACGTAGAAAGAGCACATTCTACATTGTCACTTACTCAAATTGTCCTAGTTTTGAGGTGGCTAAAACCATGATTTGGTCAAAGAGTAAAGCGTATTATCCTCATGATTCCTTTAATTCATTTTTCTGCCTTGCCCCTGTGCTTGTTTAGCTGTGGTGAGCTCCCTCTTGTGCTCCAGAGAAAAATCTGTTCTGATCGTATAACATTTCAAAATTAAATTGCGGGAAAAACACAGCTTTGGAAGTGTCCCCTTGTCTCTGTCGAAGGGAGTAAGTAGGGTCTCGGCTGTCTGTAGGTATTTTTTAACATTTTTTTTTTCTCAACTCTCAATATTTAGCTCAATAGCAAGTACTCTACAACCAAGATATGATATGGCTTAAATATGGAGCGGCTCGCGACATGCGCACCGGCCATTCCGAGTAGACCTATAGGTCTCATGAGTAGTAGCCTACAACTGCTAAGTATTTTTAGGACATTACATTTACTGTTTCCACTTCCTCAGGTGTTGAACCCCAAATGAATTAGCCTATGATAATAGTTAGTGCACATAAGGATGTACAGTACCAGTCAAAAGTTTGGACACACTATGAAATATGTTTTAAGATGATTACTGACCAAATTATTTTTTATCATTACTTAACTAGGCAAGTCAGTTAAGAACAAATTCTAATTTTCAATAATGACAGATTTTTACCTTGTCAGCTCAGGGATTTGATGTCGCAACCTTTTGGTTACTAGTCCAATGCTCTAACCACTAGGCTACCTGCCGCCCCATGGGCTGGTGCCACCAACTGTAAAAGTGATTTGTGAGTGGCAGGTAGCCTAGTGGTTAGAGCATTGGGCCAATAACCAAAAGGTTGCTGGATCAAATCCCCAAGCTGACAAGTTAAGAATCTGTTATTCTTTCCCTGAGCAAGGCAGTTAACCCTCTGTTCCCCGGGTGCTGTGGATGTTGATTATGGCAGCACCTCTCTGATTCAGAGGGGTTGGTGACACTTTTCAGACACTTTTCAGTTGTACAACTGACCCTTATTTGCAACATAGCCTAAGTCGTTAGCGGTTCGCTCTCTCACTCGCAAAAACATAATGTTGGTTTATGTCAAACCTCATGTAAGGCAGTTTGTCTGCACCTCTTCAGCATCACCTCTTCAGTTAAATAGCCTATGCAGGCAAGTGAAAGCACAAAAAGTGAGGGAGAGGAGGGGGAAGATCAGCCTATCCAGTTCTTTTTAGATACAACAGTATCCCAAAAGCTACAAAATGATCCATGTGTGCGTTTTTGGTTTTACTATCCTTCTGGGGAGTCCTCACGAGGATAGTAAAACAAAGAATATTCTGACAAATGGGGGCATTTCGCCGGTCCCCACAAGGAAAAACGCTATTTTAGGCTTAGAGTTTGGGGTTAGGTTAAGGGTTAGAGAAAGTAGGATTTTGAATGGGAAGCAATTGTTTGGTCCCAACAAGAATAGAAAAACAAACGTGTGTGCATATTTGTCTCCATGTGTTTGTGAGAGAGAGACAAAGAATCAGTTCTGTGCTCTATTCTGTTTTACCTTGACTCCCTCACTGCACCGTTAATCAGCCACAAGCCGGTAAAAAAGTAAGCCAGAGACGAAGCTGAAGGCTTAATTATTTTAGGGAGAATTTATCTGATTTTGTATGAGAAAAGAGGATGGAGAGCAACGCTGTGAAGGCCGGCCGCCAACCTTGAGTCGGACACACTGTTATTGATTTAACCGTGAAAAAGGGAACGCATGAATTATGATGTCATGACTCATCATAATTCAACGCTCCCCGTGCATCTGTCACCGGGGAAGTGTGTGTGTGTGTGGGGGGGACTAACCTGTAGGAAGGGGCACGGGAGGGCAAGGTAAAGGAGGAGGGGGAGGCAAGATTCAGGGAGAATTAATGTTTTTCTCTCAGATTGTATATCACAGGACAAGACTACTGACTACTGAAGAGAGGGGGCGAACGAAAGAGAGAAAGAGAGAGAGAGAGAGAGAGAGAAAAGAGAAAGACGAGAGAAAGACACACATAGGGCGCAACAAGTATAGGAAAAGAGGTCCAAGAAAAGGCATGAAGTGTACCGAAAAGGTTTAATGCCTAAAACCCGCTAAGCTAATCCTACTTGCCTCTCTTGTGAGTGCATGTGAGCCTTGACATAGTGTGTTAGCACATGTGTTAGTTCAAGAAAGGGCCTGAACAAAGACCTCCACACGGCCTAAGTATAGTGTTAAGGAAAGATGGCATTGACAAAAGACTGGCATTGAGTTCCGAGCTGTATTCATAAAGTAACGGGAGTGGGACCTCAGTCTACTCGGTGTACTCCAAGGACAGCATCAAGGACCCAAGACAAGATGAAAAACTTTCCCTCACTGTCAAAACATTGTTCAGGAAGAGAATGGGTTTCTATGGATTTACATCAGCAAGAAAATATATTTTTTTCACTTTTATACCCAAGGTCGATCAGGGATAAACAGCCGAAGCAAAGGCTGACTCCCTCTCCTAGCCTCTCCTCTCCTTGCTTCACCTCTCCTCACTTCTCATTGCTTCACCTCTCCTCTCCTCGCTTCATCTCTCCTCTCCTCGCTTCATCTCTCCTCTCCTTGCTTCATCTCTCCTCTCCTTGCTTCATCTCTCCTCTCCTTGCTTCATCTCTCCTTGCTTCATCTCTCCTCTACTTACAAACTCAGGTAATAAATTATTCAAGGATACATTATTTCTTGTTCTCCCATTCTTTCAAAATCTTATTTTTCACTGCTTTTTACTTTCTTAATGGCAATGAGGATGGAAGAGAACTCAGGCCTCGTACCTCCCCTTCAGCTTCCTTCATCCTCTTACAGTTTTCCTCAATCGCTTTGGCTCAATTCTCGAATGAGAATGATTTTTTTTCAAAACAATCAGTTCAAATCTCTGAACAATTAGTTTATTGTTCACACCAGGTTTGAATTTCTAATTCATTTAGGCAAATTGCACGTATTTTGGCACGTGTGCAAAAAAGTAAATACAATTGTCTACAATTTGCACTATTACTACATGCACATGGCTTGCTGATCAAAACTGATGAGTTGATTCTTGGTGAAATTGTCATACTCTTCACAACTTCTAAACATTATTTCATGGTGTGAGCCATCACATGCAAAATGATCCATTCAATTATCAAAATCTTTCAGACATACAGTGGGGAGAACAAGTGTTTGATACACTGACGATTTTGTAGATTTTCCTACTTACAAAGCATGTAGAGGTCTGTAATTTTTAGCATGGGTACACTTCAACTGTGAGAGACGGAATCTAAAACAAAAATCCAGAAAATCACATTGTATGTTTTTAAGTAATTAATTTGCATTTTATTGCATGACATAAGTATTTGATACATCCGAAAAGCAGAACTTAATATTTGGTACAGAAACCTTTCTTTGCAATTACAGAGATCATACGTTTCCTGTAGTTCTTGACCAGGTTTGCACACACTGCAGCAGGGATTTTGGCCCACTGCTCCATACAGACCTTCTCCAGATCATTCAGGTTTCGGGGCTGTCGCTGGGCAATACGGACTTTCAGCTCCCTCCAAAGATTTTCGATTGGGTTCAGGTCTGGAGACTGGCTAGGCCACTCCAGGACCTTGAAATGCTTCTTACGGAGCCACTCCTGTGTTTCGGGTTGTTGTCATGCTGGAAGACCCAGCCACAACTCATCTTCAATGCTCTTAGTGAGGGAAGGAGGTTGTTGGCCAAGATCTCGCGATACTTGGCCCCATCCATCCTCCCCTCAATACGGTGCAGTCGTCCTGTCCCCTTTGCAGAAAAGCATCCCCAAAGAATGATGTTTCCACCTCCATGCTTCACGGTTGAGATGGTGTTCTTGGGGTTGTACTCTTCCTTCTTCTTCCTTCAAACACAGCGAGTGGAGTTTAGACCAAAAAGCTCTATTTTTGTCTCATCAGACCACATGACCTTCTCCCATTCCTCCGCTGGATCATCCAGATGGTCATTGGCAAACTTCAGATGGGCCTGGACATGCACTGGCTTGAGCAGGGGGACCTTGCGTGCGCTGCAGGATTTTAATCCATTACGGTGTAGTGTGTTACTAATGGTTTTCTTTGAGACTGTGGTCCCAGCTCTCTTCAGGTCATTGACCAGGTCCTGCCGTGTAGTTCTGGGCTGATCCCTCACCTTCCTCATGATCATTGATGCCCCACGAGGTGAGATCTTGCATGGAACCCCAGACCGAGGCTGATTGACCGTCATCATGAACTTCTTCCATTTTCTAATAATTGCGCCAACAGTTGTTGCCTTCTCACCAAGCTGCTTGCCTATTGTCCTGTAGCCCATCCCAGCCTTGTGCAGGTCTACAATTGTATCCCTGATGTCCTTACACAGCTCTCTGGTCTTGGCCATTGTGGAGAGGTTGATTGAGTGTGTGGACAGGTGTCTTTTATACAGGTAACGAGTTCAAACAGGTGCAGTTAATACAGGTAATAAGTGGAGAACAGGAAGGCTTCTTAAAGAAAAACTAACAGGTCTGTGAGAGCCAGAAATCTAACTGTTTGGTAGGTGATCAAATACTTATGTCATGCAATAAAAAGCAAATTAATTACTTTAAAAATCAGATACAATGTGATTTTCTGGATTTTTGTTTAAGATTCCGTCTCTCACAGTTGAAGTGTACCTATGATAAAAATTACAGAACCTCTACATGCTTTGTAAGTAGGAAAACCCGCAAAATCGGCGGTATATCAAATACTTGTTCTCCCCACTGTCCATGTACAGTTGAAGTCAGAAGTTTACATTCAGCTTAACCAAATACATTTTAACTACATTTCACAGTTCCTGACAGTTAATCCTAGTACAAAATCCCTGTCTTAGGTCAGTTAGGATCACTACTTTATTTAAAGAATGTGAAATGTCATAATAATAGCTGAGAGAATGATTTATTTCAGCTTTTATTTATTTCATCACATTCCCAGTGGATCAGAAGTTTACATACACTAAATTAGTATTTGGTAGCACTTTTTCCTCCAAACATCACAATGGTCATTATGGCCAAACAGTTCTATCTTTATTTCATCAGACCAGGGGACATTTCTCCAAAAAATACAATCTTTGTCCCCATGTGCAGTTGCAAACCGTAGTCTGGCTGTTTTATGGAGGTTTTGGAGCAGTTGCTGAGCGGCCTTTCAGGTTGTATCGATATAGGACTTATTTTACTGTGGATATAGATGCTTTTGTACCAGTTTCCTCCAGCATCTTCACAAGGTCCTTTGCTGTTGATCTGGGATTGATTTGCACTTTTCGCACCAAAGTAAGTTTATCTCTAGAAGACAGAACGCATCTCCTTCCTGAGCGGTATGACAGCTGCGTGGTCCCATGGTGTTTATACTTGCGTAATATTGTTTGTACAGATGAATGTGGTACCCTCAGGCATTTGGAAATTGCTACCAAGGATAAACCAGACTTGTGGAGGTCTACAATTTTTTTCTGAGGTCTTGGATGATATCTTTTGATATCCCCATGATTTCAAGCAAAGAGGCACTGAGTTTGAAGGTAGGCATTGAAATACATCCACAGGTACACCTCCGATTGACTCAAATTATGTCAATAAGCCTATGGGGCGGCAGCGTAGCCTAGTGGTTAGAGCGTTGGACTAGGAACCAAAAGGTTGCAAGTTCAAATCCCCGAGCTGACAAGGTACAAATCTGTCATTCTGCCCCTGAATAGGCAGTTAACCCACTGTTCCTAGGCTGTCATTGAAAATAAGAATTTGTTCTTAACTGCCTAGGAAAATAAAGGTAAAAAAAAATCAGAAGCTTCTAAAGCCATCAAATCATTTTCTGGAATTTTCCAAGCTGTTTAAAGGCACAGTCAACTTCTGACCCAGTGGAATTGTATAATTTGGAATTTATACAGTGAAACAATTTTTGGAAAAATTACTTGTGTCATGAACAAAGTAGACGTCCTAACCGACATGACAAAACTATAGTTTGTTAACAAGAAATGTGGAGTGGTTGAAAAACGAGTTTTAACGACTCCAACCTAAGTGTATGTAAACTTCCGACATCAACAGTTGATATATATATATACAGTTACTGTATATTCCATAAATATCTATGACATGGAATGTTTGTGATGTCTGCTAAATTGGCAAATTACTTGCCAGGTGACATAGTAATGAACTAGGAATCACAATCTTACCAATCAACCAATCAAGTTTGGAAGGGTATATATGCAGCTTGCCCACAGCACAATCACAATCACTGCCATTTTTGAACATGGAGGAACATCACAACCCTGAACAGCAGCTACATGCTCGTGGAAGAGAAATAAGAAGAAGTGTAAAAATGTGTGGTGGTGCTGTTAGGGGAATATATGATAGAGGAAGAGGTAGAAGGCAAAGATGTCATAAACCACGGTCTGACAATGGAAGAGGCTGGTCAGAGAGTACAGCCTAATGTAAACAGGTTCACAGTTTCATGAACCATGGTCTGACAATGGAAAAGGCTGGTCGGAGAGGACAGCCTAATGTCAACAGGTTCACAGTGTCATAAACCACGGTCTGACAATGGAAGAAGCTGGTCAGAGAGTACAGACTAATGTAAACAGGTTCACAGTGTCATAAACCACGGTCTGACAATGGAAGAAGCTGGTCAGAGAGTACAGACTAATGTAAACAGGTTCACAGTGTCATAAACCACGGTCTGACAATGGAAGAAGCTGGTCAGAGAGTACAGCCTAATGTCAACAGGTTCACAGTGTCATAAACCACGGTCTGACAATGGAAGAAGCTGGTCAGAGAGTACAGCCTAATGTCAACAGGTTCACAGTGTCATAAACCACGGTCTGACAATGGAAGAAGCTGGTCGGAGAGTACAGCCTAATGTCAACAGGTCCACAATTGTGCAAACATTCCATAATGAAAACAGGTAAATATGTACTTGTTTTTTTACTTTTGTTACAGCATTTCATTCATAAAAATACAGCAAGTATTGTAAAGGTAAATGCACGTCTGAAAATCACAATGTACTGTAAGATATGTATGAGGAATATACAGTAAAACAGTAATACAGTAATGCAGCACAATTTGAATACTATCTGAATACTATTGAATACTATCTGTAACATGATCTCTTTGTGCGTATCCTTTTTCTGTGTACTACAGTATTGACTTTACCCAGGAAACTTTTACCCACTGTTGAAATCGGTATCTAAACAGCTAAACAGTGATACACAATAGCATTCAGCTTGACAAAACTGCCATTCTTGTATAGTACAGTAAGCAGTCAGTATCCACAAAAAGAAAGTAGAACAGAACTGAAATGTGTATGTGATAAACATATCCAGGGTTGACTGCCATGGTGAAAAAACATCTAAGCATTTTGACCAGTACGGTGGTCAAAATGTACACGATGACAAAAAAAACACGTTTCATTTTAGTGCCATTGGCCAATTTACTGACACAATAACCCTGGCTTTGAAGCATGAAATAAATGTTTTGGGTGAGTTACTACATTTTGCAGACATGCAATAGTGTTGCGGTGTCCCATAAAACAGTCGTGACAATTGCACTTACGGTTTAGAGAATGTTAAGACTGTTTCAAAAAATAGAAAAGCTTTCAAAACCTAGACCCAACACATAGGAGGACTGAATATATTGCACACGGATTATACTGGCAAGATAAACATGCATCAACATGCAGTGGTCAGCATGTTGTGGTCGACTCTAATTGCAGTGTCGACAAATTGAATTTTCCTTCTCCTACGCACCTATGAATTACAGTGAGATTGTGACTCAGAAGTCTGTTTCTTCAACGCCACAGATAAGAAAAAGTGCTGTCCACCTACTGTAAAGATAGGCACTCACTTTTTACTGTACTGTTTTCAAATGTTCATTTCAGTAAGAGTGCAAAACAGAGGTGTTGAGTTGGAAGCTGGTCATGCCATTAAAGTGTTAAAGACACCGTGTCAGAGTGGCAGCAGACTTATAGCTTTAGATTCATAATCATGATCTCATATCTTTGGCTATGGCTTAGTGGAAGGGAGAGGGGGTGTGTGAGGAGGGAGGAGGGGTTGGGTAAGGAGAGAAGAGGAGGGAGAGAGTGGATGGGAGAGACGGTGATATCACCCGCTCAGGTCCAGTATGTTCTCTCCTCTCCTGTCTGTCCTGACCTGTTGGTGTGTGATGTGATCCAGGCTGTCTCTCTGGGCCCAGATCCTGCTGGTTTCCTGCCCAGTCTAACATCGGTTAGCATGGAGCGGCTCATTCCCATACCCCTGTACTACCCTCCCACAACTCAACAACTACCTCTCTGTGTGTGTGTGTGTGTGTGTGTGTGTGTGTGTGTGTGTGTGTGTGTGTGTGTGTGTGTGTGTGTGTGTGTGTGTGTGTGTGTGTGTGTGTGTGTGTGTGTGTTTAACTACTACCAGAAGTCCCCACAAGAATAGTAAACAAACAACGATTTGAGAATTTTTGTTGGTCCCCATATGGTCCAATACTATTTCTAGGGGATTTAAGGTTAGAATTAGTGTTAGGCTTAGAATTAGGTTTAGGGTTAGGAGCTAGGGTTAGTTTTAGGGTGAGGTTTAGGAGCTAGGTTTAGGAGCTAGGTTTAGGGGTTAGGGTAAGAGTTAGGGTAAGAGTATGGGTTAGGGTTAGGGAAAATAGAATTTTGAATGGGACTGAATTGTGTCCCCACAAAGTTAGCTGTACAAGACTGTGTGTGTAAGAGTGTGAAAGTGTGTAGGAGTGTAAAAGTGTACACGCGTGTCTGTCCCCTACGCCACCTGCTAAAATAGGAAGAAGGTCACAGACTCACCTTGGGTCAGAGTGGCTAAATTTAACCAGCGACCTTCATTTGTCATGTATACTCCCTCTCCCGCGCTCGAAGTCACCAGGCTGCTCATTGTTATGCACACCTGTCACCATCGTTAAGGGCACCAGTGCCTCACTCACCAGGACTCCATCAGCTGACTGATTACCTTCCCTATATATGTCACTGCATTTGGTTCTTTCCCCAGGCGTTATTGTTTCTGTTCCAGTGTTCATGTCTGTACGCTCCCTGTGTTTCTTATTTTGTTCTATGTTAATTAATTTTTTTATTTATTTAAGCTGCCTCCAATGTAATTTTAGAGAATTTGGCAGTATGTCCAATGGGCCATACAACTGCAGACCATGTGTAACGATGCCAGCCCAGTACCTCAACATCCGGCTTCTTTTCCTGCGGGATCGTCTGGGGGGGTGCTGAGGAGTATTTCTGTCTGTAATAAAGCCCTTTTGTGGGGAAAACTAATTCTGATTGGCTAGGCCTGGCTCGCCAGTGGGTGGGCCTATTCCCTCCCTGGCCCACCCATGGCTGCTCCCCTGCCCAGTCACATGTAGATTAGGGCCTAATTAATTCATTTCAATTGACTGATTTCCTTATATGATCTTTAACTCAGTAAAATCTTTGAAATTGTTGCATGATGTGTTTATGTTTTTGTTCAGTATATATATTCACCCACTCAAAAAGACCGTCAAAAGTTAACTAATTTGAAATTCAGCTATCACTATGCTTTCAACCATCTAAAAGCACAACCAAATTCCAAATTTAAAAATGTCAGATTTTTGGTTTAGTTGCCACACAAATTTGTATCACTGCTCTTTCAAAAAAGCACAGCAAAGTTCAAATGGGAATACATTGTCATAGATTTTGTTAATTTATACAACAGATTAATGTGTTATCACTGTGCTTCATCTAATAGCAGAACCAAATGACCTGGATTACATTAAAAGTACATGGTACAAGTGGTCTATGTCGTTGGAGATCCTGTGCAGATTATTACAGCAATTATCAAGATCTCCACATACCTGTAATGACCTAGTTATGCTACTATATATTGAACATACACGCTTTATATGATTACATAAGAAGGTATTTATAATTAAAGTACACCTCATTTCCACGTTTTGCACATTTGAAACATGTGATGATGATTTTTCAAATGTGGATTTAAAAAATTCAACAACACCTACTAAAAAGTAGCAGTGCTCAGGGACACTTGACATTAAGGCCTAGATTCAATAAGATCAGGTGTAAACACCCGATAGCTGACACACACACAGTTGGTATTTTGGCGATGCCAGAGGTGGAAGTGAGTTAGAGCTGTGAAATGGGTGAACGGCTGCTCGTGTGGTCATTGTCATGAAGCCACACTGTCCTACTCGCATTAGAAGTTCTGAACGATAAAATTTAGGCTATATAAAAATAATGATACTCAAATTGAAAATCATTTAAGAAAATAATGAAGACTGATTTCTATCAGTCTTTTTGAAGTGTAGAATACATCTCACATTCCAGTGTTCCTAATGGAGGTGTAGAATACATATCACATTCCAGTGTTCCTAATGGAGGTGTAGAATACATATCACATTCCAGTGTTCCTAATGGAGGTGTAGAATACATATCACATTCCAGTGTTCCTAATGGAGGTGTAGAATACATATCACATTCCAGTGTTCCTAATGGAGGTGTAGAATACATATCACATTCCAGTGTTCCTAATGGAGGTGTAGATTACATATCACATTCCAGTGTTCCTAATGGAGGTGTAGATTACATATCGCATTCTAGTGTTCCTAATGGAGGTGTAGATTACATATCACATTCCATTGTTCCTAATGGAGGTGTAGAATACATATCACATTCCAGTGTTCCTAATGGAGGTGTAGAATACATATCACATTCCAGTGTTCCTAATGGAGGTGTAGAATACATATCACATTCCAGTGTTCCTAATGGAGGTGTAGAATACATATCACATTCCAGTGTTCCTAATGGAGGTGTAGAATACATATCACATTCCAGTGTTCCTAATAGAGGTGTAGATTTCATATCACATTCCAGTGTTCCTAATGGAGGTGTAGAATACATATCACATTCCAGTGTTCCTAATGGAGGTGTAGAATACATATCACATTCCAGTGTTCCTAATGGAGGTGTAGAATACATATCAGATTCCAGTGTTCCTAATGGAGGTGTAGAATACATATCACATTCCAGTGTTCCTAATGGAGGTGTAGATTACATATCACATTCCAGTGTTCCTAATGGAGGTGTAGAATACATATCACATTCCAGTGTACCTAATGGAGGTGTAGAATACATATCACATTCCAGTGTTCCTAATGGAGGTGTAGAATACATATCACATTCCAGTGTTCCTAATGGAGGTGTAGAATACATATCACATTCTAGTGTTCCTAATGGAGGTGTAGAATACATATCACATTCCAGTGTTCCTAATGGAGGTGTAGATTACATATCGCATTCTAGTGTTCCTAATGGAGGTGTAGATTACATATCACATTCCAGTGTTCCTAATGGAGGTGTAGAATACATATCACATTCCAGTGTTCCTAATGGAGGTGTAGATTACATATCACATTCCAGTGTTCCTAATGGAGGTGTAGATTACATATCACATTCCAGTGTTCCTAATGGAGGTGTAGAATACATATCACATTCCAGTGTTCCTAATGGAGGTGTAGAATACATATCACATTCTAGTGTTCCTAATGGAGGTGTAGAATACATATCACATTCCAGTGTTCCTAATGGAGGTGTAGATTACATATCGCATTCTAGTGTTCCTAATGGAGGTGTAGATTACATATCACATTCCATTGTTCCTAATGGAGGTGTAGAATACATATCACATTCCAGTGTTCCTAATGGAGGTGTAGATTACATATCACATTCCAGTGTTCCTAATGGAGGTGTAGATTACATATCACATTCCAGTGTTCCTAATGGAGGTGTAGAATACATATCACATTCCAGTGTTCCTAATGGAGGTGTAGATTACATATCACATTCCAGTGTGCCTAATGGAGGTGTAGAATACATATCACATTCCAGTGTTCCTAATGGAGGTGTAGAATACATATCACATTCCAGTGTTCCTAATGGAGGTGTAGATTACATATCACATTCCAGTGTTCCAACTTGTAAACAAGTGTGCATGGGATTTCTGTTAATGCGACTCCGTGCAGCCAATGGCAATTTCCACTTCATGTATAATGCCATGAGACGCTTGTGGATTAGACAGCTCTAACGCAGTTCCTCCTCCGACACTGCCAAAACAACCACTTTGTGGGTGTCTGCTAGCATGGCTCTGATAGAATCTAGCCCTAAGCATGCTTTGATATGCTTTGAGCCGCATCACAAGAGACATGCCAAATGGAAGGTGTATAAAAAAGATGACATCATTGATGCAATTTTAATGTCGTTTGAGTTGCTTTGTTTATCACCAAATTTGCTTGAGATGATTTTACTGCAAGAACTGCTCACTGCATCCAAGCTTCTTGACACAGGCATCAAGGTGAGTTCATGAATATAAGCTCCCTGCCCAATCAGCCTGTCCTTTAAAGCTTTCTGGTAGTTAGCAATGACAGAAAATGTAACTTGTCAAGGACTTTGCGCTTTTCTATCGCCCCCAAAATATTATGGGTGATATTTTAGTCACTCAAAAGACTACTTTTCATGGGAATCAGAATTACTGTTTAGGACCTTTAAGTTACTGGAAAATAATCAATAACCTCTTCATAATTCAGTTCATTACTGACCCATTCTCTTACAAAATGTGCAGGACAGACAGTGTCTAAGAAGGTGCTTTACTTGTAGCAGCCTAACCATCAAACATTTAAACTGCTACAGCACATCCACTGACGGTTGGCACAAATACACACACTCTATATTTGACCACGCCCCCAAATATTCAAATGAACTATTACTGATGTGTTTTGAACGATTTAGTGAGGGCCTTGGTCATGATTTTGCAGTCAACAGAGAGGATGTTGATGAGGCGCCAGTTCCGGGGGCCCTTGAAGTCCCCTTTCATGGGGATAATTGAAATCATACACTGTCGCAGCCTCTTTTCCCTGTTTACTGCTCTTAAGACCTCCACCACATTGTCCTTTAGGAGATCCCAGAAGGTCTGATAGAACTCTCCTGGGATCCCATTTGTTCCTGGTGCTCTGTGTTTGTTCAGGTCATGCAAGGCCCGGGTGAGCCCCTCAGTGCTTAGGTCGGGGTTCTCGCTCTCGCCACCCTCGGTGACTATCTAGACTATCTAGGAACCAGTGTTCAAAAGGTTTTTGGCTCTCCAAAAATGTGGTATGGTACTGTATTCTGAATTACAGTAAAATACTGGCAGCAATTGGCTAGTAATCTACTGTACAGTTTCAGGATAAGGTTTGTAGAATTCCTAAAATATAGTAAATTACCGTATTCTGTGGGGGTACAGCATTCTCTCTCACGGAATTAACAAATACAGCCTCTTACATAGCATGCCTTAAAATGCAGTATGTTAATGAGCCAGAGCCTTTTTTCGCTCACAACAGTTTCCCACAATGCACCATAATTAATAGTGTAAAACACATTTATGGTATTTTACTGTGCATTCTACAGTGTTTTAATGTTGAAAATACAGAAAGGTCTTACAGTGTGCTGTAAAACAAATGTAATGTATTTTACTGTGCATTCTATGGTAGTCTACTGTATTCGGTTTATACAGTGTCATACTGTTTATTAATACAGTAAGTTACTGATCAAATAAAAAAAATTGCTAACAGTGCATACATACAGACACACCTCTCTGATATGCAGCTGTGCCAGTAATTGGTGTGCAGTCAGACAGCATCAGGCTTCTGTCTCACACACACACACACACACACACACACACACACACGCGCGTATTAAAACAAGGTCACTGTCAAAGACAGGAGGCACAGAGACAGAAGGAGAGAGAGAGAGAGAGAGAGAGAGAGAGAGAGAGAGAGAGAGAGAGCGAGTGAGTGAGTGAAAGGTAGAGAGAGTGAGAGAGAGAGATTGATTTGTTGAGTCCGCCGAATCAACCTTTATCTCCTGACGAGCAGTACAATTATTCTTGTAATGCCTTCTCAACTCCTTTTCTGAATTACATGTTTTAATCTCCTGTAATGAGCTTGGTCCGAGTTATCAACCCTGACATGTGTGTGTATCTTGTGTTAGTGTTCAATGGCAGCTCTGACCCGTGTCAGTCCAGTGACAGACATAGTAGACGTTGTTTTTCGTGTGGTTGTACACACTGAATGATGGAGTTCCTGGTAGCCTCGTTGATTAGAATTACAGTTAGACTAGTCAGCAGCTGTTTTGCAATAGGACATTTCCATGTAAAATGACCAAAAAACACCAACATGTGAAGTTCATAGGAGCATAAATAAATAAAACCTAAGAGTACATTTATTTAGAGAAATTAAGGCATATATACATTTTTCAACCATTTTTCAAAAATAAGAGATTAGGAAATTATAACTATTTATTTACCCAGATTTAACAACAAAAAATTGCCACCACAATACTTAAAATATGAAGGCAACATGAAAAGTGTTGGTTTCATGAGCGGAAATAAAGATCCCAGAAATGTTCCATACGCACAAAAAGCATATTACTCTCAAATTCTGTGCGCAAATTTCTTTACATCCCTGTTAATGAGCATTTGTCCTTTGCCAAGATAATCCATCCACCTGACAGTTGTGGCATATCAAAAAGCTGATTAAACAGCATTGTGAGAACTAATTCTGTGCTTCCTCACTAGTCCCATTTCACATGGTAATATAATTGCTTGGTCACCTCGCCAAATATACATTTTGGTTGAGTGTGTTACCTGTGTTTGATCTATTGTAAATTGTTTCTAAACATTGAATAGAAATTGCATGTTGCTAGTCTAAAGCAATACTTACAGAGGGGCATTGCCACCAAGCACACAGGTGACATTGGTCTGCTCATTATTTAAGGGACACTACTAATTGGAGGGAAACATTTCTGCTCTTCTCCAGCTCTTTAAAAGTATTCTATATAAATCTGTGTCGTACAGGTTATTGTATCTACACTGTCTTTGTAGAGTTGTTTACTTTGCTAAGTGTTTATTGCCTACGTTTGACAAAGTGCTTTCTATTAAAACCTTTACAAGATCGAAATTGTGCCTAACCTGGAATAATACATTGTGACCATTCTCTTCCATTTCAAAGATTATCTAAATAAATAAATATGATCTTTTACCAGATCTAATGTGTTATATTCTCCTACATTCATTTCACATTCCCACAAACTTCAAAGTGTTTCCTTTCAAATGGTATCAAGAATCTCCGTATCCCTGCTTCAGATCTTGAGCTACAGGCAGTTAGATTTGGGTATGTCATTTTAGGCGAAAATTGAAAAAAAGGATCTGATCCTTAAGAGCAGGGGTGTCAAAGTCAAATGGACGGAGGGCCAAATAAAAAAATCAGCTACAAGACGAGGGCCGGACTGTTCGAATGTTCATTGAAAATTTTTTAAATGACGCATATAGTCTAGTGAACCTAATTGAACCTACTGAAAACCTAACAAATATATTACAATATGATCAGATAAATAAAGCAATATTTTCTTATGGCTCTGTCAGTAATCTTTAATTTTCAACAGACACAAAAGACAAATTTCCTTTATATAAATATCCCCATAACATGAACATTAAATGAAAGAAACCGGTATTCAAGGCACCATCAGTAGACTATATTTTCTATTTTAGCAAAAGTGGGCTAAATTTACTTCAAAGAAAAAACAATAATAGCAATTTTCTATCATCCACTCAACTGAAATATTTTTAAAATATAATTGGATTGAAATACAAAAAAATAAAGTGCAAAAATCTATTAATCAAAAACAACACTTTGTTTAAGGAGAAGTAACATGCAGTGAAAACAAATATTAAATGTTAACTTTTAAACTTGAACTGAGTAAAAACTCTAAATATGTGATTGCACAGTAATGTTCACTTGTTTGAGGTTGAGGGTGATACTTGGTGGTGTCCCATCTTTTCCACAAGTTCATCAATGTTCGGGGTAAGGCTCTGAGCTGAAGAAATCCTCAGAATTGAGTGGAGGTGTTCAGCAGTAAGTCGACTTCTGTGTGATGTTTTGTTCAGGTTCATCAAAGAAAACAGTTGTTCACACAGGTATGTGCTGCCAAACATAGACAACGTTTGAGCAGCCTGGATGCGCAGCTGGGGCATTGTGCCGGGGAGGAAACGGGCGAACTCCGCAGCACCCACTGCCGCATATTTTGCCCTCAGTGCATCATTGCATTGGAGGTCAATCAACTCCATTTGGAGGTTTGGTGGTGAGCTTTCCACGTCAACAGCAAATGGGTTACCGAGCAGTTCCAACCTGCTTTTTTGTGCTTCAAAGTCAGCAAATCGGCGTCGAAAGTCAGCGGCAAGCATACCTATTTTATCAGCCAACTGTGTGCTCGGGAACGCACTGGTAGAGAGCTTCTCTTTCATGGTCTGGCAGCTGGGAAAGTGGCTCAAATTTTCTTTCCGCATCTGCGTCTCCCACAGAGTCAGTTTGGTTTTAAATGCCTTCACTGTACTGTACATATCAGAGATGACACGATCCCGACCCTGCAGCTGCAAGTTTATTGCATTCAGATGACTCGTAATGTCACACAGAAAAGCCATTTCACACAGAAACATTTCGTCTCGGAGTTGTGTTGTGTCTTTCCCTTTGCTGTCCAAGAACAGACAAATCTCCTCACGAAGCTCGAAACATCTTTGAAGCACCTTTCCCTGGCTTAGCCATCGCACCTCTGTGTGATAAGGCAAATCACCATGCTCCGTTTCTAACTCCGTCAGAAATGCCTTGAACTGGCGGTGATTCAAACCTTTGGCTCTGATAAAGTTAACTGTGCGCGTGATGATGCTCATTACATGCTCCATTTTCAAGGCTTTACCGCACAACGCTTCCTGGTGTATGATACAATGATAAGCTGTCAGCTCACCTGTCGCGTTTTCCTCTTGCATCTTTTCCCGTATCTTCGCCACCAGTCCGCTCCTGTGTCCACACATCGCAGGTGCTCCGTCGGTTGTCAAACCCACGAGTTTTTCCCAAGGCAGCTCCATCTCATTTACACATCTTGACACCTCTTCATACAAATCATGCCCCGTAGTTGTGCCATGCATAGGACGTAAAGCCAAAAACTCCTCTGTCACGCTTAGGTTGGAGTCCACTCCGCGGATGAAAATTGACAACTGGGCAATGTCAGAAATGTCGGTGCTCTCATCCACAGCCAAGGAATATGCAATAAAATCTTTTCCCTTTTTCACAAGCTGCTCTTTTAGATTGATGGACAACTGGTCTACTCTCTCGGCAATGGTGTTTCTGCTCAGACTCACATTTAAAAAGAGTTGCCTTTTTTCTGGGCAAACTTCGTCACAAACTTTAATCATGCAGTTTTTGATGAAATCCCCCTCCGTAAATGGCCGGGCTGATTTAGCGATCTCTTCTGCCAAAATAAAACTGGCCTTGACAGCAGCCTGGCCTTGTGATTTGGCTTTTTTGAACAGAGCCTGTCGAGATTTGAGGCCTCGTTTTAATTCCTCTGCCTTTTGTAGCCTTTGTTCCATGTCCATATTCTTGTTTTTGTCCGCGTGTTTCGTTTCATAATGTCGTCTCAGATTATACTCTTTCAGTACCGCCACACTTTCTCCACACAGAAGACACACAGGTTTTCCAGCTACCTTCGTGAACATATACTCCGACTCCCACCTTGTTTGAAACCCCCGGTTCTCAGTATCCACCTTCCGTTTTGCCATTTTTGATGGGTATCTGAAAGTTAATTTTACTGTGATGCTGACGACTGCTGTGCCAATAAATATTGAAATGAAGCAGCCTACTGCTCGGTGCGTCACCTTTGCATTGTGGGAAATGTAGTATTGGTGCGTGTAAAAGATCTGCGGGCTGCCGGCTTGCTGCGGGCCGGTTCTAATAATAAATCAAGATCATCCCAGGGGCCGTAAAAAACCTTCTTGCGGGCCGGATGTGGCCCGCGGGCCTTGACTCTGACATATGTGCTTAAGAGGATAATTATTAATTCAAGTATTTTCTGTCACCTGGTCTCTGCCAGGTAATTTATGATTAGGTGTAGAGCATAATGTGGTAGAAGATGGCTGCCTGTCTCTGCAGGTGTTAGTTGGTTAGTTGGTTAGTTAGTTAGTTAGTTAGTCAGTTAGCTTATGCCCTCCCAGGCCCACCCAAGTCTGCGACCTTGCCCAGTCATGTGAAATCCATACATTTCCTTATACAAACTGTAACTCAGTCAAATCTTTGAAATCGTTGCACGTTGCGTTTTTATTTTTGTTCAGTATACTTCCATTCATTTATTAACCCTTGTGTGGTGTTTGGTTCTGTGGGACCCATTTTCAATGTTTGAACCTGAGACTCATGGGCCTTGGCTCATTTTCTGTGAAGAACATGTAAAATAACACATTTTCATTGAGTGCACCCCCCTACACATTTATATTACATATGTGGTGTTTGGGTCCACTGGACCCATGTGGGTGTAGGGGGAAAAAGCGTGGGGGTAGGTGAAAACAAGTAAACATTTACCAAAAAGGTTGTATGTGTGCCTTCACTCTGTTTTCCTCCTCTCTGGGCCTGCTGTTTCAACACAGCACCAAGAACCTGTCTGCCTCCCTGCCTGTCTGTCTGCCTCCCTGCCTGTCTGTCTGCCTCCCTGCCTGTCTGTCTGCCTCCCTGCCTGTCTGTCTGTCTCCCACTTTTCTTGCACTCTTTACCCTTTGTAGTGTGTGAAGCTACACAATATATTGTGGGAACCTGCACAATGTTATTACAATACGTTATTACAATACGTTATTACAATATGTTATTTCAATACATTACATCACAACGTGCAGACTTGTTTACGTGCTGCTGTGCGTTTTGTTGCTAACCTTACTGTGCTACCTGACAACTTTACGGTTTTTACTTTTAAATTACAGTTGATATTTTTAGTGTTTCCCTCGCTCGATCTTTCTTCATTCAACTTTTTCCCTCCGGAAGCTTTATCTTTATCAGGAACACCAGCCGAAGCTAAGTAGTAACATTAACATGATGCCTTCTAATTGCAGTCGCTGTACTCATAATATACAGGAGAACGATCGCCTTACGGCGAGGATAGCTGTGCTGCAAGCCCAGCTTCAGACGCAATTGATTGGCAAGGGTAATTTCAGTGTAGGAAAGGATGAAACAGCGTCTGTACCACCAGTAAGTACAGATAGTAGTATAAATCCCCTCACACAGTCCCCGCTGGCGGACAACTTTCTCAGGGCTTCTGGAGGGAAATGCTGTAGGAACGCTCAACCGGTGTTGCTCATTCAGCCGACTTTCAACTGATGCCGAAGCCTCCCACCATTAGCTCTGACAAATTGAAAACCCTAGTCATTGGCGACGCCATCACCTGCAGTATTAGACTTAAAAACAAATCATCCAGCGATCATACACTGTTTACCGGGGGGCAGGGCTACCAACGTTAAGGCTAATCTGAAGATGGTGCTGGCTAAAGCTAAAACTGGCGAGTGTAGAGAGTATAGGGATATTGTTATCCACGTCGGCACCAACGATGTTAGGATGAAACAGTCAGAGGTCACCAAGTGCAACATAGCTTCAGCCTGTAAAGCAGCTAGAAAGATGTGTCGGCATCTAGTAATTGTCTCTGGCCCCCTCCCAGTTAGGGGGAGTGATGAGCTCTACAGCAGAGTCTCACAACTCAATCGCTGGTTGAAAACAGTTTTTTGCTCCTCCCAAAATATAGCATTTGTAGATAATTGGCCCTCTTTCTGGGACTCACCCACAAACAGGACCAAGCCTGGCCTGTTGAGGAGTGACGTACTCCGTCCTAGCTGGAGAGGTGCTCTCATCTTATCTACTAACATAGACAGGGCTCTAACTCCCCTAGCTCCACAATGAGATAGGGTGCAGGCCAGGCAGCAGGCTGTTAGCCAGCCTGCCAGCTTAGTGGAGTCTGCCACTAGCACGGTCAGTGTAGTCAGCTCAGCTATCACCATTAAGACCGTGTCTGTGCCTCGACCTAGGTTGAGCAAAACTGAACATTGCGGTATTCGCCTTAGCAATCTCACAGGAATAAAGACTTCCTCCATTCCTGCCATTATTGAAAGAGATCGTGATGCCTCACATCTCAAAATAGGTCTACTTAATGTTAGATCCTTCACTTCCAAGGCAGTTATAGTCAATGAACTAATCACTGATCATAATCTTGATGTGATTGGCCTGACTGAAACATGGCTTAAGCTTGATGAATTTACTGTTTTTCATGAGGCCGCACCTCCTGGTTACACTAGTGACCATAACCCCGCGCATCCCGAAAAGGCGGAGGTGTTGCTAACATTTATTCAATTTACAACAAAAAAACTAAGTTTTCATCTTTTGAGCTTCTAGTCATGAAATCTATGCAGCCTACTCAATCACTTTTTATAGCTACTGTTTACAGGCCTCCTGGGCCATATACAGCGTTCCTCATTGAGTTCCCTGAATTCCTATTGGACCTTGTAGTCATGGAAGATAATATTCTAATTTTTGGTGACTTTAATATTTACATGGAAAAGTCCACACACCCACTCCAGAAGGCTTTCGGAGCCATCATCGACTCAGTGGGTTTTGTCCAACATGTCTCTAGACCTACTCACTGCCACAGTCATATCCTGGACCTAGTTTTGTCCCGTGGAATAAATGTTGTGGATCTTAATGTTTTTCCTCATAATCCTGGACTATCGGACTATCATTTTATTACGTTTGCAATCGCAGCAAATCATCTGCCCAGACCCCAACCAAGGATCATCAAAAGTCCTAGATGCCCTTCCAGACTCCCTCCGCCTACCCAAGGACGTCAGAGTACAAAAATCAGTTAACCACCTAACTGAGGAACTCAATTTAACCTTGAGAAATACCCTAGATGCAGTCCACTGCCTTAAAAACAAAAAACATGTGTCATAAGAAACTAGCTCCCTGGTATACAGAAAATACCTGAGCTCTGAAGCAAGCTTCCAGAAAATTGGAAAGGAAATGGCACAACACCAAACTGGAATTCTTCCAACTAGCTTGGAAAGACAGTACCATGCTGTATCGAAGAGCCCTCACTGCAGCTCGATCATCCTATTTTTCCAACTTAATTGAGGAAAATAAGAACAATCCAAAATATATTTTTGATACTGTCGCAAAGCTAACTAAAAAGCAGCATTCCTCAAGAGAGGATGGCTTTCACTTCAGCAGTGATAAATTCATGAACTTCTTTGAGGAAAAGATCGTGATCATTAGAAAGCAAATTACGGACTCCTCTTTAAGTCTACGTATTCCTCTAAAGCTCAGTTCTCAGAGTCTGCACAACTCTGCCAGGACCTAGATTCAAGGGAGACACTCAAGTGTTTTAGTACTATATCTCTTGACACAATGATAAAAATAGCCATGGCCTCTAAACCTTCAAGCTGCATACTGGACCCTATTCCAACTAAACTACTGAAAGAGCTGCTTCCTGTGCTTGGCCCTCCTATGTTGAACATAATAAACGTCTCTCTATCCACCGGATGTGTACATAACTCACTAAAAGTGGCAGTGATAAAGCCTCTCTTGAAAAAGCCAAACCTTAACCCAGAAAACATAAAACACTATCGGCCTATATCGAATCCCCCATTCCTCTCAAAAAAATTTGAAAAAGCTGTTGCGCAGCAATTCACTGCCTTCCCGAAGACAAATATTGGACACGAAATGCTTCAACCTGGTTTTAGACCCCATCATAGACCTTAGTGCTGATTTTGATCACCACATTCTTTAGGAGAGATTGGAAAACCAAATTGGTCTACACGGACAAGTTCTGGCCTGGTTTAGATCTTATCTGTCGGAAAGATATCAGTTTGTCTCTGTGGATGGTTTGTCCTCTGACAAATCAACTATAAATGTCCGTGTTCCTCAAGGTTCCGTTTTAGGACCACTATTGTATTCACTATATATTTTACCTCTTGGTGATGTCATTCAGAAACATAATGTTAACTTTCACAACTATGCAGATGACACACAGCTGTACATTTCGATGAAACATGGCGGAGCCCCAAAATTGCCCTCGCTGGAAGCATGTGTGTCAGACATAAGGAAGTGGATGGCTGCAAATGTTCTACTTTTAAACTCGGACAAAACAGAGATGCTCGTTCTAGGTCCCAAGAAACAAAGAGATCTTCTGTTGAATCTGACAATTCATCTTGATTGTACAGTCGTCTCAAGTAAAACTGTGAAGGACCTCGGCGTTATTCTGGACCCTTATCTCTCTTTTGACGAACATATCAAGACCATTTCAAGGACAGCTTTTTTCCATCTACGATAACATTGCAAAAATCATAAACTTTCTGTCCAAAAATGATGCCGAAAAATTAATCCATGCTTTTGTCACTTCTAGGTTAAACTACTGCAATGCTCTACTTTCCGCTACCCGGATAAAGCATGAAAATAAACTTCAGTTAGTGCTAAACACGGCTGCTAGAATCTTGACTAGAACCAAAGAATGTGATCATATTACTCCCGTGCTAGCCTCTACACTGGCTTTCTGTTAAGGCAAGGGCTGATTTCAATTTTGACTGCTAACCTACAAAGCATTACATGGGCTTGCTCCTACCTATCTTTTCGATTTGGTCCTGCCGTACATACCTACAAGTATGCTACAAGACACAAAACTCCTAACTGTCCCTAGAATTTCTAAGCAAACAGCTGGAGGCAGGGCTTTCTCCTATAGAGCTCCATTTTTATGGAATGGTCTGCCTACCCATGTGAGAGACGCAGACTCGGTCTCAACCTTTAAGTCTTTATTGAAGACTCATCTCTTCAGTAGGTCCTATGATTGAGTGTAGTCTGCCTCTAACCCTATTACAGGGGCTGACTTACTGGTGCTATTCCATGCCACCCCTAGGAGGGGTGCGTCCCTTGAGTTGGTTGCTGTTTTCAACTCTCTAGAGACAGCAGGAGCGGTAGAGATACTCTGAATGGTCGGCTATGAAAAGCCTACTGACATTTACTCCTCAGGTGCTGACCTGTTGCACCCTCAACAACGACTGTGATTATTGTTATTTGACCCTGCTGGTCATCTATGAACATTTGAACATCTTGGTCATGTTCTTAGCCACCGTGCTTCTACGCCTACATTGTTTGCTGTTTGGGGTTATAGGCTGGGTTTCTGTACAGCACTTTGAGATATCAGCTGATGTAAGAAAGGCTTCATAAATACATTTGATTTGATTAGTTTGATACATTATTTTTTTAAATGCAGTATTTTCCCACACTCTACCACAGCTAGGTGCAAATTGGGGGAGGGACACAACAAATAAATTGCTTTGCATGTGTGGCTCCTTACCACAATCAATCAGCACAGCAAAAATAATCTCTGCTCATGGTGCCTTGTTTTTTGCAGAGAGAGAAGCTAGTGTGGAAGGAGCATCTTCCACTGTGGAAGATTTAGAATTTTCCCAAATATGAGGATCATGTCAATTCAGAATGAAGATCATGTCAATTCAGAATCTGACAGTGAGTTGGAAGAAGAGGATGAGATTGACCCTCAGCCAGCCCCAGGACCAGCCCATCAGCAGCCATGACCAGGACCAGCCCATCAGCAGCCAGGACCAGAATGCACCACCCTCTGGAGAGCCCTGCCTGCGGTGCAGTTGCCGTACCAGGCGGTGATACAGCCCGACAGGATGCTCTCAATTGTGTGTCTGTAAAAGTTTGTGAGGGTTTTGGGAGCAAACCAAATTTCTTCAGCCTCCTGAGGTTGAAGAGGTGCTGTTGTGCCTTCACCACACTTTCTGTGTGGGTGGACCATTTCAGATCAGTGATGTGCACGCCAAGGAATTTTAAGCTTTCCACCTCCTTCACTGCGATCCCGTCGATGTGGATAGAGCAGTGCTCCCTCTGCTGTTTCCTGAAGTCCACGATTTTGTATTTTTTATTTTGTATTTATTTCACCTTTATTTAACCAGGTAGGCCAGTTGAGAACAAGTTCTCATTTACAACTGAGACCTGGCCAAGATAAAGCAAAGCAGTGAAACAAAAACAACAACACAGAGTTACACATGGGATAAACACACGTACAGTCAATAACACAATAGAAAAAAAAATATACAGTGTTTGCAAATGAAGTAAGGAGGTAAGGCAATAAATAGGCCATAGTGACGAAATAATTACAATTGAGCAATTAACACTGGAGTGATAGATGTGCAGATGAGGATGTGCAAGTAGAAATACTGTTGTGCAAAAGAGCAGAAAGAAAATATGGAGATGAGGCAGGTAGTTGGTTTGATTGGCTATTTACAGATGAGCTGTGTACAGCTGCAGCGATCGGTAAGCTGCTCTCACAGCCGATGCTTGAAGTTAGTGAGGGAGATATAAGTTTCCAGCTTCAGTGATTTTTGCAATTCGTTCCACTCATTGGCAGCAGAGAACTGGAAGGAAAGGTGGCCAAAGCAGGTGTTGGCTTTGGGAATGACCAGTGAAATATACCTGCTGGTCATTCGGGTGGGTGTTGCTATGGTGACCAGTGAGCTGAGACAAGGCGGAGCTTTACCTAACAAAAACGTATAGATGACCTGGAGCCAGTGGGTTTGGCGATGAATATGTAGCGAGGACCAGCCAACTGGCTTTGTTGTGAAATAGGAAGCCGATTCTAGATTTAATTTTGGAGTGGAGATGCTTAATGTGAGTCTGGAAAGAGAGTTTACAGTCTAGCCAGACACCTAGGTATTTATGGTTGTACACATATTCTAAGTCAGAACTGTCCAGAGTAGTGATGCTAGGCGGGCGGGTGCGGGCAGCTATCGGTTGAAGAGCATTCAATTAGTTTTACTTGCATTTAAAAGCAGTTGGAGGCCACGGAAGCAGAGTTGTATGATATTGAAGCTTGTCTGGAGGGTTGTTAACAGTGTCCAAGAAGGAGCAGAAGTATACAGAATGGTGTCGTCTGCTTAGAGGTGGATCACAGAATCACCAGCAGCAAGAGCGACATCATGGATGTATACAGAGAAAAGAGTCAGCCCGAGAATTGAACCCTGGTGGCACCCCCATAAAGGTCCGGACAACGGGCTCTCCGATTTGACACACTGAACTCTATCTGAGAAGTAGTTAGTGAACCAGGCGAGGCAGTCATTAGAGAAACCAAGGCTGTTGAGTCTGCCGATAAGAATTTGGTGATTGACAGAGTCGATGGCCTTGGGCCAGTTGCTGCGGGGGGTGCAGAGCTGTTGGCCGGTGTGAGGGTAGCCAGGTGGAAAGCGTGGTCAGCCGTAGAGAAATGCTTCTTTAAAATCTCGATTTTCGTGGATTTATTGGTGGTGACAGTGTTTCCTAGCCTCAGTGCAGTGGGCAGCTGAGAGGAGGTGCTCTTATTCTCCATTGACTTTACAGTGTCCCAAAACTTTTAGGAATTAGTTATGTAGGATGCAAATTTCTGTTTGAAAAAGCTAGCCTTTGCTTTCTTAACTGACTGTGTATATTGGTTCCTGATTTCCCTGAAAAGTTGCATATCACAGGGACTTTTCAAAGCTAGTGCAGTGCGCCACAGGATGTATTTATGTTGGTCTAGGGCAGTCAAGTCTGGAGTGAACCAAGGGCTGGCTATATCTGTTCTTAGATTTTTTTTAAATTGAAAGTGGCATGCTTATTTAAGATGGTGAGGAAGGCACTTTTGAAGAACAACAAGGCGTCCTCTACTGACAGGATGAGGTCAATATCCTTCCAGGATACCCGGTCCAGGTTGATTAGAAAGGCCTGCTCGCAGAAGTGTTTTAGGGAGCATTTGACAGTGATGCGGTTGGTCGTTTGACCACGGACCGATAACGGACGCAGGCAATGAAGCAGTGATCGCTGAGATCCTGGTTGAAAACAGCAGTGTTTTTAGAGGGCAAGTTGTTCAGGATGAGATCTATGAGGGTGCCCATGTTTATGGATTTGGAGTGGTACCTGGTAGGTTCCTTGATCATTTGTGTGAGATTGAGGGCATCTAGCTTAGACTGTAGGACAGCCGGGATGTTAAGCATATCCCATTTCAGGTCACCTAACAGTACGAAATATGACAATAGATTGGGGGCAATATATTCACATGTGGTGTCCAGGGTACAGCTGGGAGCTGAGGGTGGTCTATAACAAGTGGCAACAGTGAGAGACTTATTTCTGGAGAGATGGATTTTTAAAAAAAAGAAAAAAAAAAGTAGTAGAACTGTTTGGGCATAGATAGTAGGACATAACTCTGCAGGCTATCTCTACAGTGGATTGCAACTCCACCCCCTTTAGCAGTTCTATCTTGACGGAAAATGTTGTAATTGGGAATGGACATTTCAGAATTTTTGGTGGCCTTCCTAAAACATGATTCAGACACGGCTAGGACATCAGGGTTGGCGGAGTGTGCTAAAGCAGTGAATAAAGCAAACTTAGGAAGGAGGCTTCTGATGCTAACATGCATGAACCCAAGGCTTTTCCGGTTACAGAAGTCAACAAATGAGAGCGCCTGGGGACACACAGGGCCTGGGTTAACCTCTACATCACCAGAGGAACAGAGGAGGAGTAGGATAAGGGTACAGCTAAAGGCTATGAGAACTGTTAGTCTAGTGCGTTCAGAACAGAGAGTAAAAGGAGCAGACTTCTGGGCGTTGTAGGATAGATTCAGGGCATAATTCACAGACAAGGGCATGGTAGGGTGCGAGTACAGTGGGGGTAAACCTAGGCATTGAGTGACGATGAGAGAGGCTGCATCTCCGGAGGAACCAGTTGAGCTAGGTGCTGTCTCCGCATGTGTGTAGAGCGGGACTAGGAGCTCCGCAGTAAAACAAAACAATGAGAGCTACCCTTAATAACAGTATACAAGGCATATTGGCGTTAGAGGGAGGCATAAAGCAATCACAAGTGTTGATTGGGAGGGCTAAGACAACAATGGGTAAACAGTTAAGACAACAACAACTGGTAAATGGTGATGATTGGATAGAGACTGTCAGTTAGCTACACACAGGGCCTGAGTTCGAGGCTGGTGCCGACAGATATCGTGTTAACGATCAGCTCCTTTGCTTTGTTGACGTTGAGCGAGAGGTTATTTTCCTGGCACCACTCTCTAAGGGTCCTCACCTCCTTCCTGTAGACTGTCTCGTCATTGTTGGTAGTCAGGCCTACTACTGTTGTGTAGTCTGCAAACTTGATGATTGAGTTGGAGGTGTGCGTGGCCACGCAGTCATGGGTAAACAGGGAGTACAGGAGGTGGCTGAGCACGCAACCTTGTGGGGCCCCTGTGTTGAGGATCAGCGAAGTGGAAGTGTTGTTTCCTACCTTCACCACCTGAGGGCGGCCCGTCAGGAAGTCCAGGACCCAGTTGCACAGGGCGGGGTTCAGACCCAGTGCCCCGAGCTTAATTATGATGATTATGAATTAACTATGGTGTTGAATGCTGAGGTTTAGTCAATGAACAGCCTTCTTACATATGTATTCCTCTTGTCCAGATGGGATAGGGCAGTGCGATGGTGATTGCATCATTTGTGGATCTATTGGGGTGGTAAGCAAATTGAAATGGGTCTAGGGTGACCGGTAAGGTAGAGGTGATATGATCCTTAACTAGCCTCTCAAAGCACTTCATGATGACAGAAGTGAGTGCTACCACGGGACAATAGTCATTTAGTTCAGTTACCTTAGCTTTCTTTGGAACAGGAACAATGGTGGACATCTTGAAGCAAGTGGGGACAGCAGACTGGGATAGGGAGAGATTAAATATGTCCGTCAACATTCCAGCCAGCTGGTCTGCGCATGCTCTGAGGACATGGCTAGGGATGTCGTCTGGGCCGGCAGCCTTGCGAGGATTAACACGCTTAAATGGCCACGTAGAAGGAGAGCCCACAGTCCTTGATAGCGGGCCGCGTCGGTGGCATTGTGTTATCCTAAAAGCAGGCGAAGAAGGTGTTTAGCTTGTTCGGAAGCAAGGCTGCCACAACATGGCTGGTTTTCCCTTTGTAGTCTGTGATTGTCTGTAGACCCTGCCAAATACGTCTCGTGTCTGAGTTGTTGAATTGCGACTCCACTTCGTCTCTGTACTGACGTTTTGCCTGTTTGATTGCCTTACGGAGGGAATAACTACACTGTTTTTATTCGGCCATATTCCCTGTCCCTTTATCATGGTTAAATGCGGTGGTTTGCGCTTTCAATTTTGCTGCCATCTATCCACGGTTTCTGGTTTGGGTAGGTTTTAATTGTCACAGTGGGTACAACATCTCCTATACACTTCCTGATGAACTCGATGTTATTCTCAGAGGCTATCCAGAACATATCCCACTCCGCGTGGTCAAAACAATCTTGAAGCATGGATTCCGATTGGTCAGACCTTAGCACGGGTACTTTAAGTTTCTAGCTAATTTGATGATACACAAAGCAACTCAAACAACAATGACATTTTATCCATTACTGCAGCACTGACAAATCTTTTGATTTGATTTCAACCTTTCCACCCCTTTGTTCCATGCTGGCTGAAGACCTAGCTAGCCAGTAACTAGCTAACTCCAGACACAGATTAAAGGGGAAACAAGTACTGTATCTTTGTCAAAGAGGAATAGTGTAAACTTTTAATTATGTTTACTGACGTCCTATAGTTACATTTTGGCACCAGTAGAATAGCTATCTAACTGTATAAACCACGTCCCTGCAAACACACATTCTCCAATGTTGGTTACAAGGTGATACTTATTTGAATTAGGTAGGAGAATATCATGTTACTGTTGGTGTATTAAACTAGAGTTAAGGTGATGTTACCTTGTCCCCTTAATAATGAATCCAAGTGTTTGACATGGGGGAGGGGACCTGTAACTTTATGATCAAACTGTATCAAAGTAGAAGAAACATTTATTTTCATACTTTTCATACTGGTCATCATACTTTGATCTGTTTTCATTTCAATATCATCAAATTTCATGAAAAACATTATTTTGATTGTTCATGTCCTGTAACAAGTTTGCACAGCACAGTACATTACAGTAGAGTACAGTAAAGAAAAGTACACAGTAGAGCACACTAGAGTTGACTACACTATAATGTAACGTATAATACTGTACTGTACTGTACCGAACTATACTCTACTTTACTGTACTGTTCCGTACTGAACTGTACTGTACTCTACTGTACTCTATTGTACTTTACTGAACTCTACTCTACTGTACTAAACTGTGCTCTACTTTACTGTACTCTAATGAACTGTACTGAACTATACTCTACTTTACTGTACTGCTCTGTACTGAACTCTACTGTACTCTACTGTACTGTACTGAACTCGACTCTACTTTACTGTACTCTGATGTACTGAGATATACCGTGCTGTACATTGATGTCCAAACTTGTAAAACATAGACGTCTATGATTGGTTCAGATTTGGTCCGGTCTAGAACAACCAAATATTGGTCTTGTTTGGGGGCAAAGCTCATTAAAATAATAGCCAGTGTGTAGAAATACTACCCAAATTTGCAAAGGAGGATATTGCATATTTATATATTTGTTGTACCTATTTAGGATACATCACCATGAAGAGAATGACATTCGTGTCCATAATTATGGATTTCTGTGTAGTAAAGATCAGGGACCGATGATGAAATTCTGTTACCGTTGCCGGGTGTAAATCCACTTCACGTACTGTAGTTCAATAACCAAAATCGTTTTTTCAAACTCAAGGTGTCATGTCATAGCTGACACCCTATTATTTCTGCAGACATCTTTTAATCTTGATTCAGAGAAGATATTTATGAACAGAGCTTTGGGAAAACCTGGACAAAAAGAACTGAGGGAGATTTTACTGTAATTCTGTAACCACACTTGGCATTTGCACAGTTCTTCCAGTAAATGTGTTTTAGTAAAATGTTCTGTGTAAATTGTCAAAACGTGTCCTTGTGCATAGAGTGGTATGGTTTGTCCAACTTTGAAATGAATGGTTTCTGTTTGGCAAACATTTTAAGAGTCTCAGCGCAATTCCGTCAACGTGGAATTGTCCAGTGGTAAGCCCTTTATAAAAACTGATTTACACCCGTGAGAAGTCTGAACAGGCTTTAGGGTTGCCATGACCCAAGAAGACAGCACTTAGGCACAATTCAGCATCTCCAGCCTTGGCGAACTAGTCTGGAGAGAAAGACGATTGGATGTGGACACACACACAAACACATAAACAAACTCACACACACACACATAAACACACTCACACACAAACACACGCATGTACATTCTCAGAAAAACTTTAGAGGACCATTTTCACAGACAACTTTTGTGGGCTTCAAGGTTTTGTGTTAAATGGTTCTGCTGGAAAAAGCTTTTTGTTTGTTGATGTGTTGTGCGTGCTTCAGACGGTTGCCATGGAGACCGCCTCCATTTTCTCCTCTCTGTGGCTGAGCTCATAAAGGACTGTGGCCTTGTCTTCATAGAAGTTACAAATTGAATACTGCACTTTCCAAGGACTCCGGTCTCTAACATACGTGTGTGTGTGTGTGTGTGTGTGTGTGTGTGTGTGTGTGTGTGTGTGTGTGTGTGTGTGTGTGTGTGTGTGTGTGTGTGTGTGTGTGTGTGTGTGTGTGTGTGTGTGTGTGTGTGTGTGTGTGTGTACACTTTTTACTATAATTGAAAGTACCAGAAGTCCTCACAAGAATAGCAAACCAACTACTGTAAAATCCAAAGAAGTGAGGACATTTTGCCAGTCCTCCCTTGTAAAAAGGCTATTTTAGGCTCAGGGGTTAAAATTAGGGTTAGGCGTTAAGGTTAGGTTTAGGCTTAGGCTTAGGGTTAGATTTAGAGGGGTTAAGGTTAAAAAAGGATCTTGAATGGGAAACAATTGTTGGTCCCCAAAAAGTTCTCACAAGTATAGTGAGACATAGCTCTGTGTGTGTGTGTGTGTGTGTGTGTGTGTGTGTGTGTGTGTGTGTGTGTGTGTGTGTGTGTGTGTGTGTGTGTGTGTGTGTGTGTGTGTGTGTGTGTGTGTGTGTGTGTGTGTGTGTGTGTGTGTGTGTGTGTGTGTGTGTGTGTTTAATTGAGTCATCTTATGCTACACAAAGATAAATACAAATTGTCAAACTAATCCAGTCAGTTAATTAGATGTATTGCACCCGTTACTTAAATGGTTGTTCCAGTTTAAATGTTTTAGGTAGTCTCTTTTATCAATGTTCCCAACCCTGACAGTTATTCTGAATGCAGGTTGCGAGTGAATGAAAATTCCAACTGTTGTATGTCCTAACGCTGGCTGGATTCCAAAATGAATTGCATATCACTTTGCAAGCCTGTGACTTGTAAACCAGTAGGTTCCTAACACTACCAGTGATGTTATGTTTGATACTGGAGCTCAGAGGCATGCGTCAAAATCGCTAAGCAGCTAACTTTGTCGAAATCCTTAAACAGCTAACTTCGAAGCAGTGTGTCGATGCGTGTATGATGTCCGAAGCTTGGTTTGATCGGACTTTGTTTGATCATGCTTTTTCAAACCATCTGTTGCAAAATGCGAGATCCCACTTATTTCGCCGTGTTTCCAGTGCTTTCTTCGAATCCAAGCTGCTTTCAAACAACGACCTGAACAACCATAGTTACAAATACAGAGCCTTCGGAAACTATTCAGAGCCTTAGACTTTTTCCACATTTTGTTACGTTACAGCCTCATTCTAAAATGGATTCAATTGTTTTTTCCCTCACCTATTTACACACAATACCCCATAATGACAAAGCAAAAACAGGTTTTTAGACATTTTTGCTCATTTATTAGAAATAAAAAAACTGAAATATTACATTTACATAAGTATTCAGACCCTTTACTCAGTACTTTCTTGAAGCATTGTCCTGTTGGAAGGTGAACCTTCGCCCCAGTCTGAGGACCTGAGCGCTCTGGAGCAGGTTTTCATCAAGGATCTCTGTGTCTTGCTCCGTTCTTCTTTTCCTCGATCCTGACTAGTCTCCCAATCCCTGCTGCTGAAACCCATCCCCACAGCATGATGCTGCTGCACCACCATGCTTCACCGTAGGGATGGTGCCAGGTTTCCTCCAGACCTGACGTTTGGCATTCAGGCTAAAGAGTTAAATCTTGGTTTCATCAGACCAGAGAATCTTGTTTCTCATGGTCTGAGAGTCTTTTGGCAAACATCAAGTGGGCTGTCATGTGCCTTTTACTGAGGAGTGGCTTCTGTCTGGCCACTCTACCATAAAGGACTGATTGGTGGAGTGCTTCAGAGACGATTGTCATTCTGGAAGGTCCTTCCATCGTCACAGAGGAACTCTAAACCTCTATCAGAGTGATCATCGGGTTCTTGGTCAACTCCCTGACCAAGGCCCTTCTCCCCCGATTGCTCAGTTTGGCCTGGTGGCCAGCTCTAGGAAGAGTCTTGGTGGTTCCAAACTTCTTCCATTTAAGAAAGATGGAGGCATTGTGTTCCTGGGGACCTTCAATTCTGCAGACATTTTTTGGTACCCTTGCCCAGATCTGTGCCACAACACAATCCTGTCTCGAAGCTCTACGGACAATTCAACCTAATGACTTGGTTTTTGCTCTGACATTCACTGTCAACTGTGGTGGGACCTTATATAGACAGGTGTGTGCTTTTCCAAATCATGTCCAATCAATTGAATTTATCACAGGTGGACTCCAATCAAGTTGTAGAAACATCTCAAAGATGATTTATGGAAACATGATGCACCTGAGCTCAATTTCGGGTCTCATGGCAAAGGGTCTGAATACTTATGTAAATAAGGTATTTCTGTTTTTTTATTTCTAATAAATTTGCTAATATTTCTAAAAACCTGTTTGCTTTGTCATTATGGGGTAATTGTGTGTAGATTGCTAAAGATTTGTACTTATTCAATTAATTTTAGAATAAGGCTGTAACTTAACAAATTTGGTAAAGTAAAGTGGTCTGAATACTTTCCGAAGGCACTGTATAGTTGAAATCACACCTTCTGCAATGTATGAATCATTTGTTTATTTGGGTTAGTATAATCATCCTAAATAATGCCATAGATTCTGTTTTTGACAAATTAGGAAGCCTGAAGGTAACAGAGGGAAGCATAATGTAAGATGCAGACATGGTCCTTCAACTGATTATAGGCACACAAACATTTTCTGATAATCAACTGTTTTTCAGACAAAATTTGGTGAAAGAGGCGAGGCCTTCAGAAAGCCTTGGTTTCCCATCACTGAACAGTACTGTGTTAGAGTAAAACATTGCAATCATAGTAAGGCCGTATGATATATGTAATGTATTGTGTTAAACAGTTACACTTGTATGGTAACCATTTAAGTAGCGGGTGTAATAAATCAAACTAACTGATTGAATTAGTTGAGAAAAATTTATTTTATTTATCTTTGTGTAGCGTACAATTAACCAATCAATGTACATGCAAATACAGATATACAGTGGGCTAAAACAGTATTTAGTCAGCCACCAATTGTGCAAGTTCTCCCACTTAAAAAGATGAGAGAGGCCTGTAATTTTCATTATAGGTACACTTCAACTATGACAGACAAAATGAGGGAAAAAAATCCAGAAAATCACATTGTAGGATTTTTTATGAATTTATTTGCAAATTATGGTGGAAAATAAGTATTTGGTCAATAACAAAAGTTTATTTCAATACTTTGTTATATACCCTTTGTTGGCAATGACAGAGGTCAAACGTTTTCTGTAAGTCTTCACAAGGTTTTCACACACTGTTGCTGGTATTTTGGCCCATTGCTCCATGCAGATCTCCTCTAGAGCAGTGATGTTTTGGGGCTGTTGCTGGGCAACACAGACTTTCAACTCCCTCCAAAGATTTTCTATGGGGTTGAGATCTGGAGACTGGCTAGGCCACTCCAGGACCTTGAAATGCTTCTTACGAAGCCACTCCATCGTTGCCCGGGCAGTGTGTTTGGGATTATTGTCATGCTGAAAGACCCAGCCACATTTCATCTTCAATGCCCTTGCTGATGGAAGGAGGTTTTCACTCAAAATCTCACGATACATGGCCCCATTCATTCTTTCCTTTACACGGATCAGTCGTCCTGGTCCCTTTGCAGAAAAACAGCCCCGAAGCATGATGTTTCCACCCCCATGCTTCACAGTAGCTATGGTGTTCTTTGGATGCAAGTCAGCATTCTTTGTCCTCCAAACACAACGAGTTGAGTTTTTACCCAAAAATTATATTTTGGTTTCATCTGACCATATGACATTCTCCCAATCTTCTTCTGGATCATCCAAATGCTCTCTAGCTAACTTCAGACGGGCCTGGACATGTACTGTCTTAAGCAGGGGGACACGTCTGGCACTGCAGGATTTGAGTCCCTGGCGGCGTAGTGTGTTACTGATGGTAGGCTTTGTTACTTTGGTCCCAGCTCTCTGCAGGTCATTCACTAGGTCCCCCTGTGTGGTTCTGGGATTTTTGCTCGCCGTTCTTGTGATCATTTTGACCCCATGGGGTGAGATATTGCGTGGAGCCCCAGATCAAGGGAGATTATCAGTGGTCTTGTATGTCTTCCATTTCCTAATAATTGCTCCCACAGTTGATTTCTTCAAACCAAGCTGCTTACCTATTGCAAATTCAGTCTTCCCAGCCTGGTGCAGGTCTACAATTTTGTTTCTAGTGTCCTTTGACAGCTCTTTGGTCTTGGCCATAGTGGAGTTTGGAGTATGACTGTTTGAGGTTGTGGACAGGTGTCTTTTATACTGATAACAAGTTCAAACAGGTGCCATTAATACAGGTAACGAGTGCAGGACAGAGGAGCCTCTTAAAGAAGAAGTTACAGGTCTGTGAGAGCCAGAAATATTGCTTGTTTGTAGGTGACCAAATACTTATTTTCCACCATAATTTGCAAATAAATTCATTAAAAATCCTACAATGTGATTTTTTGGATTTTTTTTCTCATTTTGTCTGTCATAGTTGAAGTGTACCTATGATGAAAATTCCAGGCCTCTATCATACTTTTAAGTGGGAGAACTTGCACAATTGGTGGCTGACTAAATACTTTTTTGCCCCACTGTAGATATACAGTACCAGTCAAAGGTTTGGACACACCTAATCATTCAAGGGTTTTTCTCAATTTTGACAATTTTCTACATCAAAACTATGAAATAACACATATGGAATCATGTAGTAACCAAAAAATTGTTAAACAAATCAAAATATATTTTATATGTGAAATTCTTCAAAGTTGCCTTGATGACAACTTTGCACGCTCTTGGGATTCTCTCAACCAGGTTTCATTTCTACCAGCATGTTATTTAAATGTGCAACCAGAGGGAAAAAACTCTAGACCACCTTTACTCCACACACAGCTCTCCCTCGCCCTCCATTTGGCAAATCCTGATTCCTGCTTACAAGCTAAAACTAAAGAAGGAATTATCATCAAATCAAATCAAATTGATTTGTAATGCCCTTTTTACATCAGCTGATATCTCAAAGTGCTGTAAAGAAACCCAGCCTAAAACCCCAAACAGCAAGCAATGCAGGTGTAGAAGCACGGTGGCTAAGAAAAACTCCAGGCCAGAACCTAGGAAGAAACCTAGAGAGGAACCAGGCTATGAGGGGTGGCCAGTCCTCTTTTGGCTGTGTCGGGTAGAGATTATAGCAGAACATGGCCAAGATGTTCAAATGTTCATAGATGACCAGCAGGTTCAAATAATAATAATCACAGTGGTTGTTGAGGGTGCAACAGGTTAGCACCTCAGGAGTAAATGTGAGTTCGCTTTTCATAGCCGATCTTTCAGAGTATCTCTACTGCCCCTGCTGTCTCTAGAGAGTTGAAAACAGCAGGTCTGGGACAGGTAGCACATTCGGTGAACAGGTCAGGGTTCCATAGCCGCAGGCAGAACAGTTGAAACTGGAGCAGCAGCACGGCTAGGTGGACTGGAGACAGCAAGGAGTCATCAGGCCAGGTAGTCCTGAGGCATGGTCCTAGGGCTCAGGTCCTCCAAGAGAGAGAAAGAAAGAGAGAAAGAAAGAAAGAAAGAAAGAAAGAGAGAGAGAGAGAAAGAGAATTAGAGAGAGCATACTTAAATTCACACAGAGAGCATCACGAAGAACAAGGAACACACCAGGCAGGTCCGAGATACTGTTGTGAAGAAGTTTAAAGCCGGATTTGGATACAAAAATATTTCCCAAGCTTTAAACATCCCAAGGAGCACTGTGCAAGCGATAATATTGAAATGGAAGGAGTATCAGACCACTGCAAATCTACCAAGACCTGGCCGTCCCTCTAAACTTTCAGCCCATACAAGGAGAAGACTGATCAGAGATGCAGCCAAGAGGCCCATGATCACTCTGGATGAACTGCAGAGATCTACAGCTGAGGTGGGAGACTCTGTCCATAGGACAACAATCAGTCGTATATTGCACAAATCTGGCCTTTATGGAAGAGTGGCAAGAAGAAAGCCATTTTTTAAGATATCCATAAAAAGTGTTGTTTAAAGTTTGAAACAAGCCACCTGGGAGACACACCAAACATGTGGAAGAAGGTGCTCTGGTCAAATTAAACCAAAATTGAACTTTTTGGCAACAATGCAAAACGTTATGTTTGGCGTAAAAGCAACACAGCTGAACACACCATCCCCACTGTCAAACATGGTGGTGGCAGCATCATGGTTTGGGCCTGCTTTTCTTCAGCAGGGACAGGGAAGATGGTTACAATTTATGGGAAGATGGATGGAGCCAAATACAGGACCATTCTGGAAGAAAACCTGATGGAGTCTGCAAAAGACCTGAGACTGGGACGGAGATTTGTCTT
Organism: Oncorhynchus mykiss; assembly: GCF_057628025.1. Lineage (NCBI taxonomy): Eukaryota > Metazoa > Chordata > Actinopteri > Salmoniformes > Salmonidae > Oncorhynchus > Oncorhynchus mykiss. The sequence goes on along the minus strand of NC_143043.1, from coordinate 27,448,188 downwards.
CCAACAAGACAATGATCCAAAACATAAAGCAAAATCTACAATGGAATGGTTCAAAAATAAACATATCCAGGTGTTAGAATGGCCAAGTCAAAGTCCAGACCTGAATCCAATCGAGAATCTGTGGAAAGAACTGAAAACTGTTGTTCACAAATGCTCTCCATCCAACCTCACTGAGCTTGAGCTGTTTTGCAAGGACACATGGGAAAGAATTTCAGTCTCTCGATGTGCAAAACTGATAGAGACATACCCCAAGCGACTTACAGCTGTAATCGCAACAAAAGGTGGCGCTACAAAGTATTAACTTAAGGGGGCTGAATAATTTTGCACGCCCAATTTTTCAGTTTTTGATTTGTTAAAAAAGTTTGAAATATCCAATAAATGTCGTTCCACTTCATGATTGCGTCCCACTTGTTGTTGATTCTTCACAAAAAAATACAGTTTTATATCTTTATGTTTGAAGCCTGAAATGTGGCAAAAGGTTCCAAAGTTCATGGGGGCCGAATACTTTCGCAAGGCACTGTATACCTTCAACCACCAACTTACCATCCAAGTATAGCCAAGGCAGAGTATAGGCCACAAAGAGGGGAGGGGCGCCAACCCAGACAGGAAGATCACGTCAGTGACTAAACCCACTCAAGTGACGCACCCCTCCTAGGTACGGAATGGAAGAGCACCAGTAAGCCAGTGACTCCAGTGAGGGATTCTCTCTCTTCACAGCAAGTGTGGTTCGTTGCTCCAGTGCCTTTCCGTTCACCTTCACACTCCTGGGCCACACTACACTCAATCATAGGACCTACTGAAGAGATGAGTCTTCAATAAAGACCTAAAGGTTGAGAGTGAGTCTGTGTCTCTCACATGGGTAGGCAGACCATTCCATACAAATTTAGCTCTATGGGAGAAAGCCCTGCCTCCAGCTGTTTGCTTAGAAATTCTAGGGACAGTTAGGAGGCCTGCGCCTTGTGACCGTAGCGTACGTGTAGGCATGTACGGCAGGACCAAATCAGATAGATAGGTAGGAGCAAGCCCATGTAATGCTTTGTAGGTTAGCAGGTAAACCTTGAAATCAGCCATTGACTTAACAGGAAGTCAGTGTAGAGGCTAGCACTGGAGTAATATGATCAATTTTTTTTGTTATAGTTAATATTCTAGCAGCCATGTTTAGCACTAACTGAAGTTTATTTTCATGCTTTATCCGGGTAGCCGGAAAGTAGAGAATTGCAGTAGTCCAACCTGGAAGTGACAAAATTATGGATTAATTTTTCTGCATCATTTTTGGACAGAAAGTTTCTGATTTTTGCAATGTTACGCAGATGGAAAAAAGCTGTCTTTGAAACAGTCTTGATATGTTCATCAAAAGAGAGATCAGGGTCCAGAGTAACGCCGAGGTCCTTCACAGTTTTATTTGAAACGACTGTACAACCATCAGGATGAATTGTCAGATTCAACAGAAGATATCTTTGTTTCTTGGGACCTAGAACGAGCATCTCTGTTTTGTCCGAGTTTAAAAGCAGAACATTTGTAGCCATCTACTTCGTTATGTCTGAAACACAGCCTTCCAGTGAGGGCAATATTGGGGTTTCACCATGTTTCATCAAAATGTACAGCTGTGTGTCATCCGCATAGCAGTGAAAGTTAACATTATGTTTTCCCGAATGACATCACCAAGAGGTAAAATATATAGTGAAAACAATAGTGGTTCTAAAACGGAACCTTGAGGAACACCAAAATGTACAGTTGATTTGTCAGAGGACAAACCATCCAGAGACAAACTGATATCTTTCCGACAGATAAGATCTAAACCAGGCCAGAACTTGTCCATGTAGACCGATTTGATTTTCCAATCTCTCCTAAAGAATGTGGTGATTGATGGTATCCAAAGCAGCACTAAGGTCTAGGAGCACGAGGACTGATGCAAAGCCCCGGTCTGACGCCTTTTAAAGGTAATTTACCACCTTCACAAGTGCAGTCTCAGTGCTATGATGGGGTCTAAAACCAGACTGAAGCATTTCGTATATGATGTTTGTCTCCAGGAAGGCAGTGAATTGCTGCGCAACAGCTTTTTCAAAACATTTTGAGAGGAATGGTAGATTAGATACAGGCCGATAGTTTAAAAAATATTTTCTGGGTCAAGGTTTAGCTTTTTCGGGAGAGGCTTTATTACTGCCACTTTTAGTGAGTTTGGTACACATCCGGTGGATAGAGAGCCAATTATTATGTTCAACATAGGCGTGCCAAGCACAGGAAGCAGCTCTTTCATTAGTTTAGTTGTGTCACAACTTCAATCCTAGTCGGCTCCTCTCCTTGTTCAGGTTGTGTTCGGCGATCTACGTCACCGGCTTTCTAGCCATCGCCTCTTCATTTTTCATATGTCTATTTGTTTTGTCTTGTTTCCACACACCTGGTTTTCATTATCTAATCACACTGCATGTATTTAGTCCTTTGTTCCCCTCCATGTCTTTGTGTGTAATTGTTATTTGTTATGTGGGTGTGTTCACGCGCTAGACTTTTGTACATGTTCCGTGTTTTGGGCACTTTGCTGTCATTTTGTGCTTATTTATTGGCATGAATAAAAGTGTGCTTGTTAACTCTACTCTGCTCTCCTGCACCTGGCTTCGCCTCCCGTACACACCCGTAACAAGTTGGAATAGGGTCCAGTATACAGCTTGAAGGTTTAGAGGCCATGATTATTTTCATCATTGTGTCAGTACCAGTGACTCGCTCAATAAGGAAGTGGTCAGATGATACAGATGCTAAGCTACATGACTGTTTTGCTAGCACAGACTGGATACTTCCGATGGCATTGAGGAGTACACCACATCAGTCACTGGCTTCATCAATAAGTGCATCGATGACGTCGTCCCCACAGTGACCATACGTACATACCCCATCCAGAAGCCATGGATTACAGGCAACGTCCACACTGAGCTAAAGGGTAGAGCTTCCGCATTCATGGAGTGGGACTCTAACCCGGACGCTTATAAGATATCCCGTTATGCCCTACGAAGAACCATCAAACAGGCAAAGCATCAATAAAGGACTTAGATTGAATCGTAATACACCATCTCTGATGCTCATCGAATGTGGCAGGGCTTGACAACTATTACGGACTACAAAGGGAAGCACAGCCACAAGCTGTCCTGTGACACGAGCCTACCAGAAGCGCTAAATAACTTCTATGCACTCTTTGAGTCAAGCAACACTGAAGCATGCATGAGAGCAACAGCAGTTCCAGACGACTGTGTGATCACGCTCTACGTAGCGATGTGAGTAAGACCTTTAAACAGGTCAACATTCACAAGGCATAACCTGTACTCCAAGTATGAACAACTAACAAGTGTATTCTCTGACATGTTCAACCTGTCCCTGACCGAGTCTGTAATACCAACATGTTTCAAGCAGACCACCATAGTCCCTGTGCCCAAGAACACCAAGGTAACCTGCCTAAATGACTACGGACCCATAGCACTCACATCTGTAGCCATGAAGTGCTTTGAAAGGCTGGTCATGGCTCACATCAACACCATTATCCCAGAAACCCTAGACCCACTTCAATTTTCATACCGCCCTAACAGATCCACAGAGGATGCAATCTCTATTGCATTCCACACTGCTCTTTCCCACCAGGACAAAAGGAACACTTGAGAATGCTATTCATTGACTACAGCTCAGCGTTCATCACCACAGTTCTCTCAAAGCTCATCACTAAACTAAGGACCCTGGGACTAAACACCTCCCTCTGCAACTGGATCCTGGACTTCCTGGGCCACCCCCAGGTGGTACCTGCCACTCTGATCCTCAACACGGGGGCCTCTCAGAGGTGGGTGCTCAGTCCCCTCCTGTACTCCCTGTTCACCCATGACCGCATGGCCAAGTACGACTCCAACACCATCATTAAGTTTACACAACAGTGCCTCATCACCGACAACAACAAGACAGCCTATAGGAAGGAGGTCAGAGACCTGGCAGTGTGGTGCCAGGATAATAACCTCTCCTTCAACGTGATCAAGACAAAGGAGATGATTGTGGACTTGGGGTCCACATCACCAACAAACTGTCATCGTCCAAACACACCAAGACAGAGGGTAATGCGTATAGCCCAGTACATCACTGGATACAAGCTTCTTGCCATCCAGGACCTCTATGCCAGGCGGTGTCAGAGGAAGGCCCAAATATTTGCCAAAGACTCCAGTCACCCTAGTCATAGACTGCTCTCTCTGTTACCGCATGGCAAGTGATCCGGTAGTGCCAAGTCTAGGTCCAAAAGGCTTCTTGTCAGCTTCAACCCCCAAGCCATAAGACTCCTGAACAATCAAGTGGCTACCCGGACTATTTGCATTGTCTCCCCCTAACCCCCAGTTTTTCGCTGCTGCTACTCTCTGTTAATTAACCATGCATAGTCACTTTACCTCTACCTACATGTACATATTACCTCAATTACCTAGACTAACCGGTACCCCCGCACATTGACTCTGTACCGGTAACCCCTGTATATACTGCAGCCTCGCTACTGTTATTTTATTGTTATTTTATTGTTATGTTATTGTTATTTTTTACTTCAGTTTACTTTAGTAAATACTTTCGCAACAGTTTTTTTCTTTAAACTGCACTGTTGGTTATGGGCTTGTAAGGAAGTATTTCACTGTAAGGTTATTTTTATTTGCATTGATGAGTCACCTGGAATGCATTTCAATTAACAGGTGTGCCTTGTTAAAAGTTCATTTGAAGAATTTATTTCCTTCTTAATGCGTTTGAGCCAATCAGTTGTATTGTGACAAGGTAGGGATGGTATACAGAAGATAGCCCTATTTGGTAAAAGACCAAGTCCATATTATGGCAAGAGCAGCTCAAAAAAGGGAAACGACAATCCATCATTACATTAAATCATGAAGGTCAGTCAATGTAGAAAATATCAAGAAAGTTTCTTCAAGTGCAGTCGCAAAAATTATCAAGCGCTATGATGAAACTGGCTCTCATGAAGACTGCCACAGGAAAGGAAGCCCCAGAGTTACCTCTGCTGCAGAGGATAAGTTCATTAGAGTCCCCAGCCTCAGAAATTGCAGCCCAAATAAATCTTCAGAGTTCAAGTAACAGACACAAGTCAACATCAACTACTCAGAGGAGACTGCTTGAATCAGGCCTTCATGTTCGAATTGCTGCAAAGAAACCACTACTAAAGGACACTAATAATAAGAAGAGACTTGCTTGGGCCAAGAAACATGAGCCGTGAACATTAGACCGGTGGAAATCTGTCTGATGAGTCCAAATTTGAGATTTTGGTTACCACCGCCGTGTCTTTGTGAGACGCGGAGTAGGTGAACGGATGATCTCTGAATGTGTGGTTCCCACCGTGAAGCATGGAAGAGGAGATGTGATGGTGTGGGGGTGCTTTGACACTGTCAGTGATATATTTAGAATTCAAGGCGCACTTAACCAGCATGGCTACCACAGCATTCTGCAGCGATACGCCATCTCATCTGGTTTGCGCTTAGTGGGATTGTAATTTGTTTTTCAACAGGACAATGACCCAACACACCTCCAGGCTGTGTAAGGGCTATTTGACCAAGAAGGAGAGTGATGGAGTGCTGCATCAGATGACCTGGCCTCCACAATCACCTGACCACAACCCAATTGAGATGGTTTGGGAGGAGTTGGGCTGCAGAGTAAAGGAAAAGCAGCCAACACGTGGTCAGCATATGTGGGAACTCCTTCAAGACTTTTGGAAAACGCATGTTTTTGGTCACAACATGATTCCATATGTGTTAGTTCATAGTTTTGTTGTCTTCACTATTATTCTACAATGTAGAAAATAGTAAAAATAAAGAAAAACTAGGTGTGTCCAAACTTTTGACTGGTTCTGTTTATGCATTTATTAATTTATTAAAAACAACCTGCATAGCTTGCTGGGAAATGTGATAATGATGGGTGTGGTTTTGATGGGACTGTTTTACTCACTGCCCAATTTGCTGTGTAGCACAGTAGTTTTCTCCCACATGCAGCCAAGGCTGCTTGGCATTTGCTGCTTTGTTTGCTGTGAGCAGGCCAACCTTGGGTTTGTGTACCAACCTTGTACACTGTTACAGGAAAGAGAGAAAGAGCGAGAGAGACAGAGAGCGAGGGAGGAAGAGAGAGAGGGGGGAGAGAGTGGGGAACGGGGAGAGAGTGGGGGACAGGGAGAGAGATAGACAGAGAGATAGAAAGAGAGAGTGAGAGTGAGTGTGATAGAGAGACAGAGAGATGGAGGCAGAGAGAGAGAGTGGGGGACAGGGAGAGAGGAAAAGGGTGTGTAGGAGAGGGAGGAGATAGAGAGAGAGAGAGAGAGAAAGAGAGAGAGAGAGAGAGTGTATGAGTGTGTGTGTGTGTGTGTGTGTGTGTGTGTGTGTGTGTGTGTGTGTGTGTGTGTGTGTGTGTGTGTGTGTGTGTGTGTGTGTGTGTGTGTGTGTGTGTGTGTGTGTGTGTGTGTGTGTGTGTGTGTGTGTGTAAAGGGGGTAAACAGTAGGCAGTGTTTGTTTGTTCATTGGGAGGTTGTGAGATGATGGAACTGTCACTGAACTACATTTATTAACTACTGGATTTACCCATAATGACTCCATGATAGAAAGAGATAGATAGAGAGAGAGAGAGTAAGGTAGACACAATTCATTATTAGAGACTGTACTGCACGGTAAATAAATAACAAGCAAAATAAACAAGAAGCAAAGAGCAATCTATAAAAAAACGTAGTATGCGAGTCGTCTCTCAAACTACAGAGACGCGCACTCATGCACCTGCCATTGCCATTGCTGGTGAAAGGACAGAGTAAGTGGAGGAAGAGGTGGATTAGCCAAGGTTGAGAAGGACAGGGGGAGATGGGGGAGGAGGAGGGAGGGGGCGAGGTAGTCAAGGTCAAAGCCATAAGTCTGCAACATGCTACTGAATCCATACACATCTGTCTGTCTCTGCTTCTGTTTCCTTTACAGCAGGGGTTCCCAAAATGTTGGTCATTTTGATAACAAAAAATGTTAATGACCCCACCATGTAAAAAAGGTTACGTAATCAACGGCCACTGTTTACTTTTTAAATTGGGACTATGACAGTCTATTACAAATCAGTCTGACAGTACTGTTGACAGTATTTCAATCTGAAGAAGTATGGTTTGAAGTGACTGAAATACATCAGAAAGGAAATCATCAGGTAAGAAGATCTTCTGTATAGAAACGAACAGTTCCCCAGTCTGATTTAGTTCCTGTTCTTGTCCACTCTGTTCTAACCAGTCATGAGCGGCTTGTGGGCATTGTAGAGGGAACATACGTGTTCCTTAGTCTTATCTTTCAGTGATGGGGTCCTAATGTTTTTAGCTTAAACTGTTCAATATATTTGTGTGAACATTGTGAGCCATGTGTGAATTTGTAATCATGAAGAAAACATAAACCGCTCTGTTTATTACAACCGCATCTAGCAGACCGTACCTAGAAGACCGCATCTAGCAGACCGCATCTAGAAGACCGCATCTAGAAGACCACATCCAGCAGACCACATCTAGCAGACCACATCTAGCAGACCACATCTAGCAGACCACATCTAGCAGACCTCATCTAGAAGACCACATCTAGCAGACCTCATCTAGAAGACCTCATCTAGAAGACCTCATCTAGAAGACCACATCTAGAAGACCTCATCTAGAAGACCGCATCTAGAAGACCGCATCTAGCAGACCACATCTAGCAGACCACATCTAAAAGACCTCATCTAGAAGACCACATCTAGCAGACCGCATCTAGCAGACCACATCTAGAAGGCCGCATCTAGAAGGCCGCATATAGCAGACCGCATCTAGCAGACCGCATCTAGCAGACCGCATCTAGCAGACCTCATCTAGAAGACCGCATCTAGCAGACCGCATCTAGAAGACCGCATCTAGAAGACCGCATCTAGCAGACCGCATCTAGAAGACCGCATCTATCAGACCTCATCTAGAAGACCACATCTAGAAGACCGCATCGAGAAGACCGCATCTAGCAGACCACATCTAGCAGACCACATCTAGAAGACCTCATCTAGAAGACCACATCTAGCAGACCACATCTAGCAGACCGCATCTAGCAGACCACATCTAGAAGACCTCATCTAGCAGACCACATCTAGCAGACCACATCTAGAAGACCTCAACTAGCAGACCACATCTAGCAGACCACATTTGGAAGACCGCATCTAGCAGACCACATCTAGAAGACCGCATCTAGCAGACCCCTAGTTTAGTAAAAGCTGTTCTCTTCTCTCACCACTTCATTCTATTCACTTATTGTCTCTATTCTCCTCTCTCTTATATTCTTTTCTCTTGCTACTCCTCTCCCTTTCTTCTATTCTGTGCTTTTTTTATATTTCCCTTTACCTCTTTCTCAGGTTCACGATCCAGATCTTTACTCCATGTATCCTCTCTCTTCTTTTGCTGTTCTTCTTTTGCTCTCTGTCTCCCCTCTCTAGCCTACTACTTACGGTACACAGCAAATTGGTCAGTGTTACCTAGTGGTGTAAAGAACCCCAGTGTTGGTGTTAATAACCAGTGTAAGAGTGTGATTGTGTCAGTTTTACTCTGTGGAGAGTAAAACAATCCCATCAAAACCACACCCATCATTATTTCCCAGCATGCTCTACTGCAGCTAGATTGCTTAGGATTGTTTTTAATGCACACTATATACACAAAGGTATGCGAACATCCCTTCAAATTAGTGGATTTGGCTATTTCAGCCACACCCGTTGCTGACAGGTGTATAAAATCGAGCACACAGCCATGCAATCTCCATAGACAAAACATTGTCAGTAGAATGGCCTTACTGAAAAGCTCAGTGACTTTCAATGTGGCACCATCATAGGATGCCACTTTTCTGAAAAGTCAGTTCAGAACATTTCTGACCTGGTAGAACTGCCCTGGTCAACTGTAAGTGCTGTTATTGTGAAGTGGAAACATCTAGGAGCAACAACAGTTCAACAGGACTGCTGAAGTGTGTAGTGAGTAGAAATAGTCTGTCCTCAGTTGCAACACTTACTACCAAGATCCAAACTGCCTCTGGAAGCAACATGATCACAAGAACTGTTCGTTGGGAGCTTCATGAAATGGGTTTTAGTGGCCTAGTAGCCGCACACAATCATAAGATCCCCATGCGCAATGCCAAGAATCGGCTGGAGTGGTGTAAAGCTTGCCGCCATTGAATTCTAGAGCAGTGGAAACGCGTTCTCTGGAGTGATGAATCACGCTCCACCATCTGGCAGTCCAACGGACTAATCTGGGTTTGGACTAGGACCCTTAGTTCCAGTGAAGGGAAATCTTAATGCTACAGCATACAGTGACATTCTAGACGATTCTGTGTTGCCAACTTTGTGGCAACAGTTTGAGGAAGGCTGTTCCTGTTTCGGCATGACAATGCCCCTGTGCACAGAGCCTCAACTCCATCAAACACATTTGAACACCTTTGGGATGAATTGGAGCACCGACTGCGAGCAAGGCCTAATTTCCCAACATCAGTGCCTAACTTCATTAATGCTCTTGTGGCTGAATGTAAGCAAGTCCCTGCAGCAATGTTCCAACATCTAGTGGAAAGTCTTCCCAGAAGAGAGGAGGCTGTTATAGCAGCAAGGGGGGGGGGGGGGGGGGGGGGGGACCAACTCAATATTAATGCCCAGCATTTTGGAATGAGATGTTTGACAAGGTGTCCACATAGTTTTGGTCATGTAGTGAATGTGTTTTTGCATGTATATTGGTTGATTTATTAACCTTATGCTACACAAAGATAAATAACATACATTTTTCTAAACTAATCCAATCAGATTTATTGCACCTATTACTGAAATGGTTGTTCCAGTTTAGGTAGATGCCATTATTAATATTCCTAACACTGAATGCAGGTTGCAGGTGAATGATGTTAAATCGAATTCAATCAGTGTAGATGAAGGGGAGGAGACAGGTTAACAAATGATTTTTAAGCCTTGAGACAATTGAGTCATGGATTGTGTATGTGTGCTATTCAGAGGGCTAATTGGCAAGACAAGATATGTAAGTGTCTTTGAAAGTAGTAGATGCCAGGTGCACTGGTTTGATTGTGTCAAAACCCTGCTGGGTTTTTCACACTCAACAATTTCCTGTGTGTATCAAGAATGGTCCACCACCCAAAGAACATCCAGCCAACTTGACACAACTGTGGGAAGCATTGGAGTCAACATGGGCCAGCATCCCTGTGGAACTCTGTCGTCACCTTGTAGAGTCCATGTCCCGGTGAATTGACGCTGTTCTGAGGGCAAGAGGAGGAGCAACTCAATATTAGTATGTAATGTATTGTCATAAACAGTTTTAATGATAACATTTACCTACAGTAGAAATTCATATGGTAAAGTCCACAGGACTGAAAATGAACAAATTCAACAACCATGTCTCTGTCACTAACAAATACAGTCACGGGTGGTAACTACAATTTAAAAAGGCACACTGGGAAATTATATTGGAGGTTAGTCTGTATAAATGTTTACAAAAGAGCATGTAGCAATCAAGACTTGTAAATATTATTATGGTGTTCTTATACCGACACTGAGTAACCTTGTCAATAGATATGGACCTCTTGGTGTGATGGTTACAATTCCTATATATGAGGTGATATTGCATAACACCATTGGTGCAAACTATGTACACTGAGTGTACAGAACATTAGGAACACCTGCTCATGCCATGATATAAACTGACCAGGTGAATCCAGATGAAAGCTATGATCCCTTATTGATGTCACATAAATCCACTTCAGTCAGTATAGATGAAGGAGAAGAGACAGGTTAACTTAAAATATGTATAGGCGAAAGAAACTCACAGCTATTTAGGCGAGGCGCTGGCTAGCGGAGTGGAACTCTTAAAATAAAGGTGAGTCACACACTCTAGGAGCTCAGACGCAAAAGTATTTATGTCCACCGTTTCGACAGACAAGCTGTCTTCATCAGGGTATAATGACAAACACTGCAGGATGACTCATTTATATAGTGTAAAAAGACACACACAGGTGTCTGTAATCATGGCCGGGTGTGGCCTGATATCATTGGTTAATTCTCATATGTTAAAATAGCATACAAGAAAACATAAATTGATAGTGTACGATCATAGATACAATTTGGCTACATAAGCCTACAAACATTTACAATAGCAAAATCACAAAAATCACATAAATATGGACTAATTTAAAACTTAAAAGTGTGAACCCGTATAGACACTGGCTCGGTGTTATGTAATACTGTCAGTCTTGGTTTTAACACTGAAGAATTTGCTGTGTATGTAGATTCTATGTAAAAATGTGACGTATAGCCTCCTGTTATGTATAGCCCTCACATAGATACAGACACCCACTAATGTACGCACACGACATGGGAGAATATATATTTTTATGTAAATCCAATGTCAGTCTGCTCCAAAGGGGGGTGGAGGTACGTTGTGTGTACGTGTATCAGGGTGTGTGTCTGTCTGCATCTGTGCGCGTGCGTGTGTGTGTTTGAGGTGCTCTGTGAAATATGAAATGGCTGTTCTGAGGTAATCTATGTGCATGTGTCATCCTTTATTGGTCTCACGGTGACTTCCGTATGAATATTCTGCCTGTGGGCTCCGAGCGGACAGGGTCATGTTTGCATAAGGACGTAAATTAGGACACTAATAACATCGTTGCCGTGCCAGGAACAGACAGCAGGGAGGGGGGGATTGGCTGATAGAGGAGGAGGGAAAGAGAGGGAGAGGCAGTAATGGAAGAAAAGATAGATAGGGGAAAATACAGAATAGACAGAATAGAGTATTTCCCCCTAATTGTAATGTAATATGAATGATAGTATTGTGGGTAAACACTTAAAGTCAACCAATGAAATCCATTAGGACCTGCTATAAACATGTATGTTGTTCATTGTTTGTTTGTTTTTTTGTATTTTCAATGTTGGACATAAAACACTGTGAAAAACACTGTGAAAATCAGCAGGAAATCAGCTCCAAGTGATTTTAATGTTGGAAATATGTTCCCAAATATTCCCACGTATAATAGAGGCACATGTGATCATATATAAATGTAAGTTATGTTTGAAATGATTATGTTATAATTACATATTATATCTGTTTGGGCTTCTTGCGGTCAATTTGCAGTCTACTAATTATTTGTTGTTATGTTCCGGGCCCCCGACCATCCACTCAAGAAAAAATCGGACCGTGGTTGAATCTAGTTGATGATCCCTGATGTTAAGTGTTACCTCATTGTGTGTATATGACTTCACACAATTAGATATTAGGAATATTTTTGGAACTAAAAATAACGTTATTAACCAGTTCTCAAGATTTTAAAATAATGGTTCTGTCCAGAAAACAAGAGATAACTTTAGTTCCCAGTTCTGTTTCTGGTTTTCTGGTTACTTTTCTTTGGTTCTCTTCCCTAAACGGTTTACAACCCTGAACACAGCTGCTTTTCAGTGAGTGTTAAAGTAGATGTGTGTAGAATGTCCAAATCATTAGTATAGGGTATGGGGTGATATGTGAAGATGCATTAGCCCATTATGGTCTGCTGTCTGCCTGTCCCCCTCTCTGCTCCCTCTCTCAGCCCCGTCTTGCTGGCCTGCTGTCTCTCAAGGTCTCTCTCCTGGACTTTGGCTGAGCCAAGGTCACTCGCCCGACACAGGCAGGCAGCGCACAGACCTTGAGCTGCTAACTGACCGGGGAATGTGTGCTCTCCTGTTCTCTCTCTGTGTGTGTGTGTGTGTGTGTGTGTGTGTGTGTGTGTGTGTGTGTGTGTGTGTGTGTGTGTGTGTGTGTGTGTGTGTGTGTGTGTGTGTGTGTGTGTGTGTGTGTGTGTGTGTGTGTGTGTGTGTGTGTGTGTGTGTGTGTGTGTGTGTGTGTGTGTGTGTGTGTGTCCGCATTTGAATCAGCCGGATACAGAGCAGCTCTGAGCGTTTCCAGTGTGTTAGCTAGGGCTTCGAAGCTAGGTCGCCCAGTGTATGTAATCACAAACAACCGACCTTCTCAAGGCCATCCCAACAATGAGGATAAGCATTGTGGCTTCTGAACAGATGTAAATTAATATCTAATTAGAAGGGCTGCCCTTGAAGTATATACAAATCAAATCAAACTGTATTTGTCACATGCACATGGTTAGCAGATGTTAATGCGAGTGTAGCGAAATGCTTGTGCTTCTAGTTCCGACAATGCAGTAATAACCAACGAGTAATCTAACCTAACAATTCCACAACAACTACCTTATACAGACAAGTGTAAAGGGATAAAGAATATGTACATAAAGACATATGAATGAGTAATGGTACAGAACGGCATAGGCAAGATGCAGTAGATGGTATAGAGTACAGTATATACATATGAGATGAGTAATGTAGGGTATGTAAACATTTTAAAGTGGCTAGTGATACATGTATTACATCAAGATGGCAAGATGCAGTAGATGGTATAGAGTACAGTATATACATATGAGATGAGTAATGTAGGGTATGTAAACATTATATTAAGTGGCATTGTTTAAAGTGGCTAGTGATACATTTTTTACATACATTTTCCATTATTAAAGTGGCTGGAGTTGAGTCAGTATGTTGGCAGCAGTCACTCAATGTTAGTGGTGGCTGTTTAACAGTCTGATGGCCTTGAGATAGAACCTGTTTTTCAGTCTCTCGGTCCCCGCTTTGATGCACCTGTACTGACCTCGCCTTCTGGATGATAGCGGGATGAACAGGCAGTGGCTCGGGTGTTGTTGTCCTTGATGATCTTTATGGCCTTCCTGTGACATCGGGTGGTGTAGGTGTCCTGGAGGGCAGGTAGTTTTCCCCCGGTGATGTGTTGTGCAGACCTCACTACCCTTTGGAGAGCCTTACGGTTGTGGGCGGAGCAGTTGCCGTACCAGGCGGTGATACAGCCCGACAGGATGCTCTCGATTGTGCATCTGTAAAAGTATGTGAGTGCTTTTGGTGACAAGAGAGTGTAACATCCCTGGCCTGGTCCACTGTGTCAGAGAGTGACAGTTGACGTCATTTCCGTTCACGACTTGCAGACTTGTTTTCGAGTTGCTGTGCGTTTTGTTGCCAACCTGTTTTGCTACCTGACAGATTTACGGTTTTTACTTTTTAATTACCGTTTATATTTGTGTTTTTTCCCACTCAACTTTTTCACTCCGGACGCTTTATCTGGACACGGTTCGTCAGGATCTCCAACAGCCGAAGCTAAGTAGTAACATTAACATGATGCCTTCTAATTGCAGTCGCTGTACTCGCCTTACGGCGAGGATAGCTGTGCTACAAGCCCAGCTTCAGACGCAATCGCTAGGCAAGGGTAATTTCAGTGTAGGAAAGGATGAAACCGCGTCTGTGCCACCAGTAAGTACAGATAGTAGTATAAATCCCCTGGCACAGTCCCCGCAGCCGGACAACTTTCTCACGGTTTCTGGAAGGAAATGCTGTAGGAACGCTCAACCGGTGTCGCTCATTCAGCCGACAGAAACTTTCAACCGGTTTTCCCCATTAAGCAGCGGGTCGGAGTCAGAGGCCGAGTCTTCTCTGGTCTCTACTCCTCCCGTTACGGGGTCTGAGACGCCGAAGCTTCCCACCATTAGCTCTGACAAATTGAAAACTCTAGTCATTGGCGACTCCATTACCCGCAGTATTAGACTTAAAACGAATCATTCAGCGATCATACACTGTTTACCGGGGGGCAGGGCTACCGACGTTAAGGCTAATCTGAAGATGGTGCTGGCTAAAGCTAAAACTGGCGAGTGTAGAGAGTATAGGGATATTGTTATCCACGTCGGCACCAACGATGTTAGGATGAAACAGTCAGAGATCACCAAGCGCAACATAGCTTCTGCGTGTAAATCAGCTAGAAAGATGTGTCGGCATCGAGTAATTGTCTCTGGCCCCCTCCCAGTTAGGGGGAGTGATGAGCTCTACAGCAGAGTCTCACAACTCAATCGCTGGTTGAAAACTGTTTTCTGCCCCTCCCAAAAGATAGAATTTGTAGATAATTGGCCCTCTTTCTGGGACTCACCCACAAACAGGACCAAGCCTGACCTGCTGAGGAGTGACGGACTCCATCCTAGCTGGAGGGGTGCTCTCATTTTATCTACCAACATAGACAGGGCTCTAACTCCTCTAGCTCCACAATGAAATAGGGTGCAGGCCAGGCAGCAGGCTGTTAGCCAGCCTGCCAGCATAGTGGAGTCTGCCACTAGCACAGTCAGTGTAGTCAGCTCAGCTATCACCATTGAGACCGTGTCTGTGCCTCGACCTAGGTTGGGCAAAACTAAACATGGCGGTGTTCGCCTTAGCAATCTCACTAGGATAAAGACCACCTCCATTCCTGTCATTATTGAAAGAGATCATGATACCTCACATCTCAAAATAGGGCTACTTAATGTTAGATCCCTTACTTCAAAGGCAATTATAGTCAATGATCTAATCACTGATCATAATCTTGATGTGATTGGCCTGACTGAAACATGGCTTAAGCCTGATGAATTTACTGTGTTAAATGAGGCCTCACCTCCTGGCTACACTAGTGACCATATCCCCCGTGCATCCCGCAAAGGCGGAGGTGTTGCTAACATTTACGATATCAAATTTCAATTTACAAAAAAAAAAATGACGTTTTCGTCTTTTGAGCTTCTAGTCATGAAATCTATGCAGCCTACTCAATCACTTTTTATAGCTACTGTTTACAGGCCTCCTGGGCCATATACAGCGTTCCTCACTGAGTTCCCTGAATTCCTATCGGACCTTGTAGTCATAGCGGATAATATTCTAATCTTTGGTGACTTTAATATTCACATGGAAAAGTCCACAGACCCACTCCAAAAGGCTTTCGGAGCCATCATCGACTCAGTGGGTTTTGTCCAACATGTCTCTGGACCCACTCACTGTCACAGTCATACGCTGGACCTTGTTTTGTCCCATGGAATAAATGTTGTGGATCTTAATGTTTTTCCTCATAATCCTGGACTATCGGACCACCATTTTATTACGTTTGCAATTGCAACAAATAATCTGCTCAGACCCCAACCAAGGATCATCAAAAGTCGTGCTATAAATTCACAGACAACACAAAGATTCCTTGATGTCCTTCCAGATTCCCTCTGTCTACCCAAGGACGCCAGAGGACAAAAATCAGTTAACCACCTAACTGAGGAACTCAACTTAACCTTGCGCAATACCCTAGATGCAGTTGCACCCCTAAAAACTAAAAACATTTCTCATAAGAAACTAGCTCCCTGGTACACAGAAAATACCCGAGCTCTGAAGCAAGCTTCCAGAAAATTGGAACGGAAATGGCGCCACACCAAACTGGAAGTCTTCCGACTAGCTTGGAAAGACAGTACTGTGCAGTACCGAAGAGCCCTTACTGCTGCTCGATCATCCTATTTTTCTAACTTAATTGAGGAAAATAAGAACAATCCGAAATTCCTTTTTGATACTGTCGCAAAGCTAACTAAAAAGCAGCATTCCCCAAGAGAGGATGACTTTCACTTTAGCAGTGATAAATTCATGAACTTCTTTGAGGAAAAGATTATGATTATTAGAAAGCAAATTACGGACTCCTCTTTAAATCTGCGTATTCCTTCAAAGCTTAGTTGTCCTGAGTCTGCACAACTCTGCCAGGACCTAGGATCAAGAGAGACGCTCAAGTGTTTTAGTACTATATCTCTTGACACAATGATGAAAATAATCATGGCCTCTAAACCTTCAAGCTGCATACTGGACCCTATTCCAACTAAACTACTGAAAGAGCTGCTTCCTGTGCTTGGCCCTCCTATGTTGAACATAATAAACGGCTCTCTATCCACCGGATGTGTACCAAACTCACTAAAAGTGGCAGTAATAAAGACTCTCTTGAAAAAGCCAAACCTTGACCCAGAAAATATAAAAAACTATCGGCCTATATCGAATCTTCCATTCCTCTCAAAAATTTTAGAAAAGGCTGTTGCGCAACAACTCACTGCCTTCCTGAAGACAAACAATGTATACGAAATGCTTCAGTCTGGTTTTAGACCCCATCATAGCACTGAGACGGCACTTGTGAAGGTGGTAAATGACATTTTAATGGCATCGGACCGAGACATGAACCCCTAACAGCACACAGACATGAACCACTAGCAACACACAGACATGAACCACTAACAACACACAGACATGAACCACTAACAGCACACAGACATGAACCACTAACAGCACACAGACATGAACCACTAACAGCACACAGACATGAACCACTAACAGCACACAGACATGAACCACTAACAGCACACAGACATGAAACCGAAACAATAACACCTGCGGAAAGAACCAAAGGAAGTGACGTATATAGGGAAGGTAATCAGGGAAGTGATGGAGTCCAGGTGAGTCTGACGACGCGCAGGTGTGCGTAACGATGGTGACAGGTGTGCGCATAACGAGCAGCCTGGTAACCTAGAGGCCGGAGAGGGAGCACATGCGACATACTTTAAGTGCAGCGTCAGGATGGTCCTCATTACACACAAATATCTTTTCATATGTTCAACATTGCAAAATCTCTTGTATGATCGCTTATACACTATTTTAGGTCCAGTCTTTGGAACTTTGGTTTTCATAGATATGGTTATTATATTGTGATCACTATATCTACAGCATTAGTAAACATGTTGTCAATAAAAGTGGTGATTTCATTTATTTTATGTTTGTAAATACCCTGGTAGGTTGACTGATAACCTGGACCAGGTTGCAGGCTCTGGTTACAGTTTGAAGCTTTTTCCGTGGAAGCTTGAGTGGCTTAAATTTGATGAAAGACAGTCAATATTTAGGTCACCAATAAAATATACCTCTCTGTTGATATCACATATATTATCAAGAATTTCACACATAATATCCAGATACTGACCGTTAGAACTTGGTGGTCTATAGCAACTTCCCACAAGAATAGGCTTTACGTGAGGCAGGTGAACCTGTAGCCATATTACTGTACTTCAACAGTGTTTTACACGAGATCCTCTCAGAGATTTACAAGAATATGACTCAAAATATAAACAGCAATACATCCTCCATTGGCATTACTGTCTCTTCTGTAGATGTTCTAACCATATATTGCAACTACAGTATCATCAAAGGAATTGTCTAAGTGAGTTTCAGAGATTGCCAGTATATGAATGCTTTCTGTTGCTAGAAAGTTATGTTTGTTCCCTCTGTCCTCCAGCCTCCAGCCTCCAACCTTGCTGCCACATTGCTCCTACTTTCATTTGATCTGCCTACTGTAGTTTGCTTTGATTATTTATTGATTTAAAGCTCCATTGTTTATTGAACATTCTGAATGATTCATCTTTCTCAATTGAAATGTGAGTTTGTATTGACTTAAGTACATCCAAATAAAATGACCTTTGTAAAGAGCTTGTGACAATCAAGAGCTGCACTGCTTAAGAGTCTGTTGACGCAACCATGCATCAGTCTAAGTAACATAATAAAAAAATGCCCATCAAAATCCATCAGTTAAAGCTCGATATCTGTCTTTTTGCATGGCCTGCGTCTATGCCAGCCTTCCGCATCTGCGGTGGAAGGCGGAAGGTAGAAGGTGGTCGAGCTACAGAATTTTAGAGATTGAGGTTACTGTGCATTTTCCAGTAACTTAATGGCAGTTGGTCATTGGGAAGTTCATAATCATGTCATTTTCAATAGCTAACTGTCAGCTTGCTGCAAGTAGTTATTGTGAAATTCACAGTAACTTACTGTGGCTGATCTCTGTCATGCTCACTGACTTGAGGCTGTGGCACTAAAGTCAAATTGCTGCCAATCCAGAGATTGAGGCCAGATGAGGCTGGGTCTGCTCACAACAAAGAATGCTTAATCGTTATCACCTAATGTTGTAAGCTTTCCTGTAATAAGAAAATATGATTAAAGGTGCAGTAAGCTACTGGCAGCTAGTTGCCAGTGAGTTAATAGCACGTAAAAAACAGCTAGTGGCTATTAAGTTACTGTGAATTTTACAATAACCTACTGACAGCTAGTTGCCAGTGAGTTAATAGCACGTAAAAACAGCTAGTGGCTATTAAGTTACTGTGAATTTTACAATAACCTACTGACAGCTAGTTGCCAGTGAGTTAATAGCACGTAAAAAACAGCTAGTGGCTATTAAGTTACTGTGAATTTTACAATAACCTACTGACAGCTAGTTGCCAGTGAGTTAATAGCACGTAAAAACAGCTAGTGGCTATTAAGTTACTGTCAATTTTACAATAACCTACTGACAGCTAGTTGCCAGTGAGTTACTGGCACGTGAAAAACAGCTAGTGGCTATTAAGTTACTGTGAATTTTACAATAACCTACTGACAGCTGGTTCCTAATTCAATAACGCAATATTCACCACAACCTCAAGGCAAATAACTTACATTAAGTTACAGATTGCAAAACTAACCATGTTAAAAGACATGCTCAGCCTCTAACAACATGACCATCAGCCACATAATCATCAACCACTTAAACTGGTACAACACTTCCACTGATGTTTAGCACAAATACTCATAAATTGGACCATGCCACAAAATATGCTAATGATCCCCACTGGTACATTGCCCCCACCTACATTTCAAAGCACAGGGATGATTGTACCGTATGTTTAAAATATTGGACAGAAAAAGTGCAGAACTGTATTCTTGCCATTAAATCTGTGGCCAATCTCTGTCATGCCCACAGACCTGGTAGCGTAGAAGGAAGGTCATTAGCAACCAAGATGTTATGAGTTCAAATCTCATGTGAGAGTATAGTCTCAAGTAACCAGCATTCAGCAGCATACTGTCCTTTTACAGCAATAACACATTCATTCAGTTATAAAAATGCAGTTACTTGTTGTTGTTTACCTTGCTTTCACTGCAACCATTAGCCTGTAGTGTACCATACAATTACAGGAACTAATTTAACATTGTAGCGTTTCATGGCATAAAAGGAAAACATAGTAAAAAGGGAAAGAACAGGATGGTTCTACACAGCCATCACAGCAGTAAAGAACCCTTCCTGATATGCCCCCCAATATTTTTTTACACAAAGAACCCCTCAAGAACCACTTTGTTCCAGAGTGTATGCTGGTCCAGCATGGTCTAGCTCCGTCAAACTCAGCTCCACTGTGATTTTCATTGTTCCCTCTCATCACAACCTGATTTAGACCTGGGACACCTGGTGTGTGTAATTAATTATCAGGTAGAACAGAAAACTAGCAGGCTCCGGACCTCTTAAGGAAAGAGTTGAATACCACTGGTCTAGCTGGTCAAGCTGGTCTGCAAAACCATGCCCATCCTTATCATATTTCCCAGTTTGCTCTACTACAGTTAGATTTTTTAAAATGTAAAATCAAATCAAATCAAATTGTATTAGTCACATGCGTCGAATACAACAAGTGCAGACAGTGAAATGCTTACTTACGAACCCCTAACCGACAGTGCAGTTTCAAAATGTATGGATAAAAATAAGAGATAAAAGTAACAAGTAATTAAAGAGGAGCAGTAGAAAATAGCAATGTATACAGGGAGGTGCCGGTACAAAGTCAATGTGCGGGGGCACAGGTTAGTTGAGGTAGTATGTACATGTAGGTAGAGTTAATTAAAGTGACTATGCATAGATGACAACAGTGAGTGGCAGTGGGGTGGAGAGGAGAGGAGAGGAGAGGAGAGGAGAGGAGAGGAGAGGAGAGGAGAGGAGAGGAGAGGAGAGGAGAGGAGAGGAGGCAATGTGAATAGTCTGGGTAGCCATTTGACAAAATGTTCAGGAGTCTTATGGCTTGGGGGTAGAAGCTGTTTAGAAGACTCTTGGACCTAGACTTGGTGCTCCGGTACCGCTTGCCGTGTGGTAGCAGAGAGAACAGTCTATGATTAGGGTGTCTGGGAGTCTGACAATTTTCAGGGGTTTCCTCTGAAACAGCCTGTTATAGTGGTCCTGGATGGCAGGAAGCTTTGCCCCAGTGATGTACTGGGCCTTTAGCACTACCCTCTGTAGTGCCTTGCGGTCGGAGGCCGAGCAGTTGCCATACCAGGCAATGATGTAACCAATGATGGTGCAGCTGTAAAACCTTTTGAGGATCTGAGGACCCATGACAAATCTTTTCAGTCTCCTGAGGGGGAATAGGTGTTGTTGTGCCCTCTTCACAACAGTCTTGGTGTGCTTGGACCATGTTAGTTTGTTGGTGATGTGGACACCAAGGAACTTGAAGCTCTCAACCTGCTCCAACTCACCACTGGTGAATAAAAGTTCCAGTTGTTGGATATCCCCAACTATGTTGGATTCCAATAAGATTTCAAAATCCTTTTGCAAGCCAGCACAATGTGACTTGATGCTGGTTTTGCTAGTGACCAGCATATGCCAGTACGCTGGTGACCAATGTCCAAAACACAGCGAAGGCTGGACACCAGCAAAGACACAACAAAGGATGGTCATCAGCGAAAACACAGTGAAGGCTGGTCACTGGTGAAAGCACAACGGCAGCTGGTCCCCAGCCTATACTGGTCTATTTCAGCAGGGACACAATAAGGTTTTCTCTAATTATACAGACTACACACACATCAACCTGACAATTAACCAGACAACATTTAATGAAGGTTTCGTTCTGGAGGAAAAAAGTGACAGCGGAGAAAGGCACAAAGCCTGCGCCAGTGACAAGAATCACAGCGGCCTTGTGTGTGATGAAATCCTGCGTCCTTGCCTCTCTCGACCTCTGTGTTAAAAGCTCTTTGTGTCCCGGAAATTACTTTATGAACCCCTGAAAGACACTCCAGAGCTCCTATTCAGCCCCGACTGATAGCTTCACTGCGCCACTGTTTCGTCAGTGCAGAAGTTTATTTCTCTTTTTGAATTGTCCTCACCTTGTCCTTCATTTTCCTTTTCAGTGCCGCTCTCCTTTTGTGGTTTCTTCTCGTTCACTGGGACATCAGACTGTCTGCTTTCTGTGAGCCAAACACAAAGTAATGATCAAGGTTTCCTCTATGGAGGTTATTCATCAAACTTAGCATCCTGACATTTGCTTTGGTTTAGTTCATAAAACAAATGAATAAAGATTTGATGGATGCCTGATACTCTGTACGTCACTCAAGCAGAAAACCGCAAAGGTTGCTAAATCCCAATGAGTAAAATTTGACATAAGATGTATTTTTCTGGTAAAAGTCTAGTTTAAGAGCTATCAGTTAAGCATATTACAACCAGGTAAATCTGTTTTATTTACGACATCAATGCCTGGGAAGAACATAATATTTTGGTTGTTACCTGGTCAGGTAAAGACATTGCTAAAATATGTAGATTTCTTTGTGTGTTTTTGATCTCTCTGGCAATACAAGCCTACAAGTTTGAAATGCAATGGAGTGGTGGGGTTTTATGTACAAGCCCACTAGGTCTTGTAGTGTTAAAGCCTTGCATTCAGCCATCTCTACTATCCCAAACCTCAGTTGGAAAAAAACAGGCCTGTTTTTCATTCGGTCTTTCAAGGTCTCTGGAAATCAGTTTGTTTGAATATGCTCACACTGTGGGGACTGGAAGTGCGGTGTGTGTGTGTGCGTGCTTTCGCGTGCGTGAGTGTGTGCGAATCATATTTACGTGTGTGCTTTTGTTTATGTCTGACCAAACTAGGTTGTTTATACTCATACCTAGGCTGATGGAGCCAGATAAAAGCAGAAATACTAAACATGTGTCTCCACGGCCTTGAGACTTCACACAGGCCTTGACTGCAGAGCTCCGCTTTGTAAACACAGTTCCCTCCAGTTGCTGTGTGTTTGGACAGGAAACATCGAAGCTGATCAAACACTGGCTCAGACGGCCACTGCTGCGCTGAGACAAAATTGTGCAATGGTTCCTTCAAATCTAAGGAAATGTGAAAAACAAACAGCAATGGAGTTGAGTCCCACTGATGTTCAAGCGTAGCTGGTTTTGTTTTTAATTTTGTTCATGTGGACGTGTCAGCAGCTGTCCCTAAAATAAAACCACGGTGAGCATAGATTCTTATCTTTACATAAGTCTCAGGCTTTGTAGAGGAAGCAGAAGCATAGACACACACAAACATGTACATCTACTCACACAGACATACATACAGTACCAGTCATACAGTACATACAGTACTACATTTTGGACACACCTATGAAATAACACAAAAAAAGTGTTAAACAAATCAGAATATGTTTTATATTTGAGATTCTTCAAAGTAGCCGCCCTTTACTTAAATGACAGCTTTGCATACTCTTGGCATTCTCTCAACCAGCTTCTTGAGGTAGTCACCTGGAATGCATTTCAATTAACAGGTGTGCCTTGTTACAAGTTAATTTGTGGAATTTCTTTCCTTCTTAATGCGTTTGAGCCAATCAGTTGTGTTGTGACAAGGTAGAGGTGGTATACAGAAGATAGCCCTATTTGGGAAAGACTTGCCATGTTATGGCAAGAACAGCTCAAATAAGCAAAGAGAAACAACAGTCCATCATTACTTTAATAAAAGATGAAGGTCAGTCAATACGGAACTTTTCAAAAACTGTGGACGTTTCTTCAAATGCAGTCGCAAAAACCATCAAGCGCTATGATGAAACTGGCTCTCATGAGGACCGCCACAGGAAAGGAAGACCCAGAGTTACCTCTGCTGTAGAGGATAAGTTCATTAGAGTTACCAGCCTCAGAAATTGCAGCCCAATAAATGCTTCACAGAGTTCAAGTAAAAGACACATCTCAACATCAACTGTTCAGAGGAGACTGAGTGAATCAGGCCTTCATGGTTGAATTGCTGCAAAGAAACCACTACTAAACGACACCAATAAGTGTTCTGCAGCGATACGCTATCCCATCTGGTTTGTGCTTAGTGGGACTATCATTTGTTTTTCAGCAGGACAATGACCCAGAACACACCTCTAGGCTGTGTAAGGGCTTTTTATTGTTATTTTACCTTTATTTAACTAGGCAAGTCAGTTAAGAACAAATTCTTATAAAAATATGGAAAACCCTTGAATGAGTAGGTGTGTCCAAACGTTTGACTGGTACTGTACAGATACACACACACACACACACACACACACACACACACACACACACACACACACACACACACACACACACACACACACACACACACACACACACACACACACACACACACACACACACACACACACACACACACACACACACACACATATATGTAAAGTTAAACACACACACATATACACATGCACGCACACTCACACAGGAAAGTTTTGTGTGGCCTGTACAATAGATTTAAGACTTAGTTGTGATAACATCATTGGCAGTAGACAACAGGGAGTGGAAAATAACAACCCATTAGCTGGATGGGTTCAAGGAGAGGGTTAGGACAGGACAGAGAGAGAGGGAGAGAGAGAGAGAGAGAGAGCGAGAGAGAGAGAGAGAGCGAGAGAGAGAGAGAGAGGAAACATGAGACAAATAAATAAAAATGTGGCAGAAGGAGATTGTGCCTGCCTTCCTGCCTGTTCTGCAGAGATACAACTCTCGGCTCCCCTCTTGTGGTTGCTTGAAAAAATACAAAAGACAGAGCACACTTCACTACTCAGCTACTGTCTATGGCGCATAAAACTACGTCAAACTTATCTAGATGGTTGTGAGATCTACCTGGACATTCATTGAAGCAATTTGAGTGTTTGCGCCAACGCTTTGACCACTCAAATGTTATATCACCACAGGACTACCTTTAGTGTACGCTACTGTTATGATAATGTATTGGGAATTATCCACTGTACTGGGATCCGTATCAGAGTAACTGACATTTGTGTGATCAACATGTTTATTGATTTTTCACAGACAATAAAACAAGATAAAAACATTAGATAGAATGTCATGTTCTCTTCATGAAAACATGACAACAGTACAGACGTCGTCATTCTCCACCACTGTGTTTCCACCTCAATATGGATATTATATCACTGCAGCTATTTGAAAGCGGTCTCGTTTCGTCATAAGAGAACAGTGTGTAGGGGGAACTGAGAGGATAGACAGAGTCTGAGTGAAGGTAATACCAAAGTAGGAAAGGTAGCAACAATTTACATTTTCCATTAGGGTTAAAAACATAGCTGCACACACTCCCTCCTGGTCCTTCCCTGTTCAGAGGCTATTTTTTTAAACTAGGGGGACAGTGAAACTGTCTAGTACTGGAGGGGGGGGCTGAGTCAAGTTGGTTGGACCTCCGTAACAAGACGGTTTCTGAGTGCAGTTGTTTCAGGGGTCAGGGGTCAAAGGATGTCTTTAACTGGGGGGTCAGTGGTGAAGTTGAGCGGTCCCTGAGGTACTCCTAGGCCCCCAGCACCAGCACCAGCACCAGCACCAGCAGTAGTAGTAGAAGTAGAAGCAGCAGCAACAGTAACAGTAGTAACAGCAGTAGTAACAGTAGCAGCAGTAACAGCAACAGTAGTAGTAGCAGCAGTAACAGCAGTAGTAACAGTAGCAGCAGCAGTAGCAGCAGCAGTAGTAGCAGTGGAGAGCTGCAGGTCAGTTGAGATCTGGAGCAGGGGAGTACTGATCTCACTGGACTGCAGGCCGCTGGCCACCCTCAGCAGGCAGCTGAGCACCATGTCTTTGGCCCGGCCCGCTTCTGGGAATGCAAGGCCTGCTGTAGAGAAGAACCCTGGGGCTGGATTTGGGCACTCACCCGGTAGGGCCTCTCGTCTTGGGCCACTCTAGGCAGGATGGAGTGGCCCTTTCTGCTTGGCTGGTCTGGAGAGGCCTGGAGTGTGAAGAGCGGGGCGGCTTTAACCGGCTGTGAGCCAGCCCTGACACTACTCGTGGGGGGCTCTATCACAGGGGGGAGAGGGTCCAGGCTCTCCTGGTCACTACAGTAGGTCATGCTCCATAGTATGCTCTCACACTATTTTTTTTCTATTTTTTTTCCCGATTTTTTTTCAGGGTTTTTTTTCCGATTTTTTTTCCCGATTTTTTTTCCGGATTTTTTTTCGAGTTTTTTTCCCGATTTTTATTTCCGATTTTTTTTCCGATTTTTTTTCCGGATTTTTTTCGGGGTTTTTTTTCTGATTTTTTTTCCGATTTTTTTTCCGGATTTTTTTTCCCAATTTTTTTTTCGGATTTATTTTCGGGTTTTTTTTCCGATTTTTTTTCTGATTTTTTTTCCCGATTTTTCTTCCCGATTTTTTGTGGGGGTTTTTTCCGATTTTTTTTCTGGAGTTTTTTTTCCGAATTTTTTTCCCGAATTTTTTTTGAGTTTTTTTCCCGATTTTTTTTCGGGGTTTTTTTCCCGATTTTTTTTCGGGTTTTTTTTTTCGATTTTTTTTCCGGATTTTTTTTCGGGGTTTTTTCCGATTTTTTTCTGCATTTTTTTCCCGATTTTTTTTCCCGATTTTTTTTTGAGTTTTTTTTCCGAATTTTTTTCCGGATTTTTTTTCGGGTTTTTTTTCCCGATTTTTTTCTGATTTTTTTTCCCGAATTTTTTTCCCGATTTTTTTTAGCGTTTTTTTTCCCGATTTTTTTTCGTGTTTTTTTTTCAGAATTGTTTTCCCGATTTTTTTTCGGGATTTTTTTTCGAGTTTTTTTCCCGTTTTTTTTTCCGATTTTTTTTCCGATTTTTTTTCCGGATTTTGTTTTCGGATTTTTTTTCCGTTTTTTTTTTCGGGTTATTTTTTCGTTTTTTTTTCCCGATATTTTTTCCGGATTTTTTTTCCTGATTTTTTTCCCGATTTTTTTTCCCGATTTTTTTTCCCGATTTTTTTTACCGGATTTTTCTTCTTGTTTTTGGGGGTTTTTTTTTCCCGATTTGTTTTCAGATTTATTTTCCCTATTTTTTTTCCCGATTTTTTTTCCGGATTTTTTTTCGAGTTTTTTTTCCGGATTTTTTTTCTGATTTTTTTTCCGGATTTTTTTTCGGGTTTTTTTCCGATTTTTTTTCCCGATTATTTTTCGAAGTTTTTTTCCCGATTTTTTTTCCCGATTTTTTTTCGGGTTTTTTTTTCAGAATTTTTTTCCCGATTTTTTTTCTGGATTTTTTTTCGAGTTTTTTTCCCGTTTTTTTTCCCGATTTTTTTCCCGATTTTTTTTCCGATTTTTTTTCCGATTTTTTTTCCGGATTTTGTTTTCGGATTTTTTTTCCGTTTTTTTTTTCGGGTTATTTTTTCGTTTTTTTTTCCCGATATTTTTTCCGGATTTTTTTTCCGGATTTTTTTCCCGATTTTTTTTCCCGATTTTTTTTCCCGATTTTTTTTACCGGATTTTTCTTCTTGTTTTTTGGGGGTTTTTTTTCCCGATTTGTTTTCAGATTTATTTTCCCGATTTTTTTTCCCGATTTTTTTTCCGGATTTTTTTTCGAGTTTTTTTTCCGAGTTTTTTTCCGGATTTTTTTTCGGATTTTTTTTCCGGATTTTTTTTCGGGTTTTTTTCCGATTTTTTTTCCCGATTATTTTTCGAGGTTTTTTTCCCGATTTTTTTTCCCGAATTTTTTTCGGGTTTTTTTTTCCGGATTTTGTTTTCGGATTTTTTTTCCGTTTTTTTTTTCAGGTTATTTTTTCGTTTTTTTTTTCCCGATATTTTTTCCGGATTTTTTTCCCCGATTTTTTTCCCGATTTTTTTTCCCGATTTTTTTACCGGATTTTTCTTCGTGTTTTTTGGGGGGTTTTTTTCCCGATTTGTTTTCAGATTTTTTTCCCGATTTTTTTTCGATTTTTTTTTCCGATTTTTTTTCCGGATTTTTTTTCCGATTTTTTTTCCCGATTATTTTTCGAGGTTTTTTTACCGATTTTTTCCCGATTTTTTTTCCCGATTTTTTTTCAGATTTCTTTTCCGGATTTTTTTTCGGTTTTTTTTCGGGTTTTTTTTCGGGTTATTTTTTCGGTTTTTTTTCCCGATTTTTTTTCCGGATTTTTTTCCGGATTTTTTTTCCCGATTTTTTTTCCCGATTTTTTTTCCGGATTTTTTTTCGGTATTTTTTTTTCGATTTTTTTTTCGATTTTTTTCCCGATTTTTTTTCCGGATTTTTACCGATTTTTTCCAAAAAATTTTCCGAATTTTTTTCCCGATTTTTTCCGATTTTTTTCCGATTTTTTCCGATTTTTTTCCCGTTTTTTTCTTATTTTTTTTCCGATTTTTTTTCCGATTTTTTCCGATTTTTTCCATTTTTGCCGATTTTTTCCGATTTTTTCCGAATTTTTTTCCGAATTTTTTTTCAGATTTTTTCAGATTTTTTTTCCGATTTTTTCCGATTTTTTCCGATTTTTTTCAGATTTTTTCCGATTTTTTTTTCCGATTTCTTCCGAATTTTTCAGATTTTTTCCGATTTTTTCCGATTTTTTTTCCGATTTTTTTTCCGGATTTTTTTTCCCGATTTTTTTCCCGATTTTTTTTCTGATTTTTTTTCCCGATTTTTTTTCCCGATTTTTTTTCCGATTTTTTTTACGGATTTTTTTTCGGTATTTTTTTTTCGATTTTTTCCCCCGATTTTTTTCCGATTTTTTCCGATTTTTTTTTCCGATTTTTTCCGATTTTTTCCGAATTTTTTTTCCGTTTTTTCCGATTTTTTCCGCTTATTTTCCCGATTTTTTCCGAATCTTTTTCCGATTTTTTCCGATTTTTTTTCCGATTTTTTCCGATTTTTCCGATTTTTTTCCCGATTTTTTTCCGATTTTTTTCCGAAAAATTTGCAATTTCTGAGGCTGGTAACTCTAATGAACTTATCCTCTACAGCAGAGGTAACTCTGGGTCTTCCTTTCCTGTGGCGGTCCTCATGAGAGCCAGTTTCATCATAGCGCTTGATGGTTTTTGCGACTGCATTTGAAGAAACGTCCACAGTTTTTGAAAAGTTCCGTATTGACTGACCTTCATCATTAAAGTAATGATGGACTGTTGTTTCTCTTTGCTTATTTGAGCTGTTATTGCCATAACATGGCAAGTCTTTCCCAAATAGGGCTATCTTCTGTATACCACCTCTACCTTGTCACAACACAACGGAAGAAAAATCGGGAAAAAAAATCAGAAAAAAAATCGGAAAAAAAAACCCGAAAATAAACCCGAAAAAAAAAATTGGAAAAAAAATCCGGAAAAAAATCGGAAAAAAATTCCGAAAAAAAACCCCGAAAAAAAATCCGAAAAAAAATCCGGAAAAAAAATCGGGGAAAAAATCGGAAAAATTCGGAAAAAAAATCGGAAAAATCGGAAAAAATCGGAAAAGATTTTTTTTCTAGATTTTTTTCTAGATTTATTTTCTAGATTTTTTTTCTAGATTTTTTTTCTAGATTTTTTTCTAGATTTTTTTTCTAGATTTTTTTTCTAGATTTTTTTTCTAGATTTTTTTCTAGATTTTTTTTCTAGATTTTTTTCTAGATTTTTTTTCTAGATTTTTTTTCTAGATTTTTTTTCTAGATTTTTTTCTAGATTTTTTTTCTAGATTTTTTTTCTAGATTTTTTTCTAGATTTTTTTTCTAGATTTTTTTTCTAGATTTTTTTTCTAGATTTTTTTCTAGATTTATTTTCTAGATTTTTTTCTAGATTTTTCTCTAGATTTTTTTTCTAGATTTTTTTTCTAGATTTTTTTTCTAGATTTTTTTTCTAGATTTTTTTCTAGATTTTTTTTCTAGATTTTTTTTCTAGATTTTTTTTCTAGATTTTTTTTCTAGATTTTTTTTCTAGATTTTTTTTCTAGATTTTTTTCTAGATTTTTTTTCTAGATTTTTTTTCTAGATTTTTTTTCTAGATTTTTTTTCTAGATTTTTTTCTAGATTTTTTTTCTAGATTTTTTTTCTAGATTTTTTTTCTAGATTTTTTGTCTAGATTTTTTTCTAGATTTTTTTTCTAGATTTTTTTCTAGATTTTTTTTCTAGATTTTTTTTCTAGATTTTTTTCTAGATTTTTTTTCTAGATTTTTTTTCTAGATTTTTTTTCTAGATTTTTTTCTAGATTTTTTTTCTAGATTTTTTTTCTAGATTTTTTTTCTAGATTTTTTTTCTAGATTTTTTTCTAGATTTTTTTTCTAGATTTTTTTTCTAGATTTTTTTTCTAGATTTTTTGTCTAGATTTTTTTCTAGATTTTTTTTCTAGATTTTTTTCTAGATTTTTTTTCTAGATTTTTTTCTAGATTTCTTTTCTAGATTTTTTTTCTAGATTTTTTTCTAGATTTTTTTTCTAGATTTTTTTTCTAGATTTTTTTTCTAGATTTTTTTTCTAGATTTTTTTTCTAGATTTTTTTCTAGATTTTTTTTCTAGATTTTTTTCTAGATTTTTTTTCTAGATTTTTTTTCTAGATTTTTTTTCTAGATTTTTTTTCTAGATTTTTTTTCTAGATTTTTTTTCTAGATTTTTTTCTAGATTTTTTTTCTAGATTTTTTTCTAGATTTTTTTTCTAGATTTTTTTCTAGATTTTTTTTCTAGATTTTTTTCTAGATTTTTTTTCTAGATTTTTTTCTATATTTTCTTTCTAGATTTTTTTCTAGATTTTTTTTCTAGATTTTTTTCTAGATTTTTTTTCTAGATTTTTTTCTAGATTTTTTTTCTAGATTTTTTTCTAGATTTTTTTTCTAGATTTTTTTTCTAGATTTTTTTTCTAGATTTTTTTCTAGATTTTTTTTCTAGATTTTTTTTCTAGATTTTTTTCTAGATTTTTTTTCTAGATTTTTTTCTAGATTTTTTTCTAGATTTTTTTCTAGATTTTTTTTCTAGATTTTTTTTCTAGATTTTTTTCTAGATTTATTTTCTAGATTTTTTTCTAGATTTTTTTCTAGATTTTTTTTCTAGATTTTTTTCTAGATTTTTTTTCTAGATTTTTTTCTAGATTTTTTTTCTAGATTTTTTTTCTAGATTTTTTTTCTAGATTTTTTTTCTAGATTTTTTTCTAGATTTTTTTTCTAGATTTTTTTCTAGATTTTTTTTCTAGATTTTTTTCTAGATTTTTTTTCTAGATTTTTTTCTAGATTTTTTTTCTAGATTTTTTTCTAGATTTTTTTTCTAGATTTTTTTCTAGATTTTTTTTCTAGATTTTTTTCTAGATTTTTTTTCTAGATTTTTTTTCTAGTTTTTTTTCTAGATTTTTTTTCTAGATTTTTTTCTAGATTTTTTTCTAGATTTTTTTCTAGATTTTTTTTCTAGATTTTTTTTCTAGATTTTTTTCTAGATTTATTTTTTAGATTTTTTTCTAGATTTTTTTCTAGATTTTTTTTCTAGATTTTTTTCTAGATTTTTTTTCTAGATTTTTTTTCTAGATTTTTTTTCTAGATTTTTTTCTAGATTTTTTTTCTAGATTTTTTTTCTAGATTTTTTTTCTAGATTTTTTTTCTAGATTTTTTTTCTAGATTTTTTTCTAGATTTTTTTTCTAGATTTTTTTTCTAGATTTTTTTTCTAGATTTTTTTTCTAGATTTTTTTCTAGATTTTTTTTTCTAGATTTTTTTTCTAGATTTTTTTTCTAGATTTTTTTCTAGATTTTTTTTCTAGATTTTTTTCTAGATTTTTTTTCTAGATTTTTTTTCTAGATTTTTTTTCTAGATTTTTTTTCTAGATTTTTTTTCTAGATTTTTTTTCTAGATTTTTTTCTAGATTTTTTTTCTAGATTTTTTTCTAGATTTTTTTTCTAGATTTTTTTTCTAGATTTTTTTCTAGATTTTTTTTCTAGATTTTTTTCTAGATTTTTTTTCTAGATTTTTTTTCTAGATTTTTTTTCTAGATTTTTTTTCTAGATTTTTTTTCTAGATTTTTTTTCTAGATTTTTTTCTAGATTTTTTTTCTAGATTTTTTTCTAGATTTTTTTTCTAGATTTTTTTCTAGATTTTTTTTCTAGATTTTTTTCTAGATTTTTTTCTAGATTTTTTTTCTAGATTTTTTTTCTAGATTTTTTTCTAGATTTTTTTTCTAGATTTTTTTCTAGATTTTTTTTCTAGATTTTTTTTCTAGATTTTTTTTCTAGATTTTTTTTCTAGATTTTTTTTCTAGATTTTTTTCTAGATTTTTTTTCTAGATTTTTTTTCTAGATTTTTTTTCTAGATTTTTTTCTAGAATTTTTTTCTAGATTTTTTTCTAGATTTTTTTCTAGATTTTTTTTCTAGAATTTTTTTCTAGATTTTTTTCTAGATTTTTTTTCTAGAATTTTTTTCTAGATTTTTTTCTAGAATTTTTTTCTAGATTTTTTTTCTAGATTTTTTTCTAGATTTTTTTTCTAGATTTTTTTTCTAGATTTTTTTCTAGATTTTTTTTCTAGATTTTTTTTCTAGATTTTTTTCTAGATTTTTTTTCTAGATTTTTTTCTAGATTTATTTTCTAGATTTTTTTTCTAGAT
Source organism: Oncorhynchus mykiss (assembly GCF_057628025.1). Lineage (NCBI taxonomy): Eukaryota > Metazoa > Chordata > Actinopteri > Salmoniformes > Salmonidae > Oncorhynchus > Oncorhynchus mykiss. The sequence continues at coordinate 27,415,955 of NC_143043.1, read as the reverse complement.
TTTTTTTCTAGATTTTTTTTCTAGATTTTTTTTCTAGATTTTTTTTCTAGATTTTTTTCTAGATTTTTTTTCTAGATTTTTTTTCTAGATTTTTTTTCTAGATTTTTTTCTAGAATTTTTTTCTAGAATTTTTTTCTAGAATTTTTTTCTAGATTTTTTTCTAGATTTTTTTTCTAGATTTTTTTTCTAGATTTTTTTTCTAGATTTCTTTTTTAGATTTTTTTCTAGAATTCTTTTCTAGATTTTTTTTCTAGATTTTTTTCTAGATTTTTTTTCTAGATTTTTTTTCTAGATTTTTTTTCTAGATTTTTTTTCTAGATTTTTTTTCTAGATTTTTTTCTAGATTTTTTTTCTAGATTTTTTTCTAGATTTTTTTTCTAGATTTTTTTTCTAATTTTTTTTCTAGATTTTTTTTTAGATTTTTTTCTAGAATTTTTTCTAGATTTTTTTTCTAGATTTTTTTCTAGATTTATTTTCTAGAATTTTTTTCTAGATTTTTTTTCTAGATTTTTTTCTAGATTTTTTTTCTAGATTTTTTTTCTAGATTTTTTTCTAGAATTTTTTTCTAGAATTTTTTTCTAGATTTTTTTCTAGATTTTTTTTCTAGATTTTTTTTCTAGATTTTTTTTCTAGATTTTTTTTCTAGATTTTTTTTCTAGATTTTTTTTCTAGATTTTTTTTCTAGATTTTTTTTCTAGATTTTTTTTCTAGATTTTTTTCTAGATTTTTTTTCTAGAATTTTTTTCTAGAATTTTTTTCTAGATTTTTTTCTAGATTTTTTTTCTAGAATTTTTTTCTAGATTTTTTTCTAGAATTTTTTTCTAGATTTTTTTTCTAGATTTTTTTCTAGATTTTTTTTCTAGATTTTTTTTCTAGATTTTTTTCTAGATTTTTTTTCTAGATTTTTTTTCTAGATTTTTTTCTAGATTTTTTTTCTAGATTTTTTTCTAGATTTATTTTCTAGATTTTTTTTCTAGATTTTTTTTCTAGATTTTTTTTCTAGATTTTTTTTCTAGATTTTTTTTCTAGATTTTTTTCTAGATTTTTTTTCTAGATTTTTTTTCTAGATTTTTTTCTAGATTTTTTTCTAGAATTTTTTTCTAGAATTTTTTTCTAGAATTTTTTTCTAGATTTTTTTCTAGATTTTTTTTCTAGATTTTTTTTCTAGATTTTTTTTCTAGATTTCTTTTTTAGATTTTTTTCTAGAATTCTTTTCTAGATTTTTTTTCTAGATTTTTTTCTAGATTTTTTTTCTAGATTTTTTTTCTAGATTTTTTTTCTAGATTTTTTTTCTAGATTTTTTTTCTAGATTTTTTTCTAGATTTTTTTTCTAGATTTTTTTCTAGATTTTTTTTCTAGATTTTTTTTCTAATTTTTTTTCTAGATTTTTTTTTAGATTTTTTTCTAGAATTTTTTCTAGATTTTTTTTCTAGATTTTTTTCTAGATTTATTTTCTAGAATTTTTTTCTAGATTTTTTTTCTAGATTTTTTTCTAGATTTTTTTTCTAGATTTTTTTTCTAGATTTTTTTTCTAGATTTTTTTTCTAGATTTTTTTCTAGATTTTTTTTCTAGATTTTTTTTCTAGATTTTTTTCTAGATTTTTTTTCTAGATTTTTTTTCTAGATTTTTTTTCTAGATTTTTTTTCTAGATTTTTTTTCTAGATTTTTTTTCTAGATTTTTTTCCTAGATTTTTTTCTAGATTTTTTTTCTAGATTTTTTTCTAGATTTTTTTCTAGATTTTTTTTCTAGATTTTTTTCTAGATTTTTTTTCTAGATTTTTTTCTAGATTTTTTTTCTAGATTTTTTTTCTAGATTTTTTTTCTAGATTTTTTTCCTAGATTTTTTTCTAGATTTTTTTTCTAGATTTTTTTCTAGATTTATTTTCTAGATTTTTTTTCTAGATTTTTTTCTAGATTTTTTTTCTAGATTTTTTTTCTAGATTTTTTTTCTAGATTTTTTCCAGAATTTTTTTCTAGATTTTTTTCTAGATTTTTTTCTAGAATTTTTTTCTAGATTTCTTTCTAGAATTTTTTCTAGAATTTTTTCTAGATTTTTTTTCTAGATTTTTTTCTAGATTTTTTTTCTAGATTTTTTTCCTAGATTTTTTTTCTAGATTTTTTTCTAGATTTTTTTTCTAGATTTTTTTCTAGATTTTTTTTCTAGATTTTTTTCTAGATTTTTTTTCTAGATTTTTTTTCTCGATTTTTTTTCTAGATTTTTTTCTAGATTTTTTTTCTAGATTTTTTTTCTAGATTTTTTTCTAGATTTTTTTTCTAGATTTTTTTCTAGATTTATTTTCTAGAATTTTTTTCTAGATTTTTTTTCTAGATTTTTTTCTAGATTTTTTTTCTAGATTTTTTTTCTAGATTTTTTTTCTAGATTTTTTTTCTAGATTTTTTTCTAGATTTTTTTTCTAGATTTTTTTTCTAGATTTTTTTCTAGATTTTTTTTCTAGATTTTTTTCTAGATTTTTTTTCTAGATTTTTTTTCTAGATTTTTTTTCTAGATTTTTTTCTAGATTTTTTTCTAGATTTTTTTTCTAGATTTTTTTCCTAGATTTTTTTTCTAGATTTTTTTCTAGATTTTTTTTCTAGATTTTTTTTCTAGATTTTTTTCTAGATTTTTTTTCTAGATTTTTTTCTAGATTTATTTTCTATAATTTTTTTCTAGATTTTTTTTCTAGATTTTTTTCTAGATTTTTTTTCTAGATTTTTTTTCTAGATTTTTTTTCTAGATTTTTTTTCTAGATTTTTTTTCTAGATTTTTTTTCTAGATTTTTTTTCTAGATTTTTTTTCTAGATTTTTTTTCTAGATTTTTTTTCTAGATTTTTTTTCTAGATTTTTTTCCTAGATTTTTTTCTAGATTTTTTTCTAGATTTTTTTCTAGATTTTTTTTCTAGATTTTTTTTCTAGATTTTTTTTCTAGATTTCTTTTTTAGATTTTTTTCTAGAATTCTTTTCTAGATTTTTTTTCTAGATTTTTTTCTAGATTTTTTTTCTAGATTTCTTTTCTAGATTTTTTTTCTAGATTTTTTTTCTAGATTTTTTTTCTAGATTTTTTTCTAGATTTTTTTTCTAGATTTTTTTCTAGATTTTTTTTCTAGATTTTTTTTCTAATTTTTTTTCTAGATTTTTTTTTAGATTTTTTTCTAGAATTTTTTCTAGATTTTTTTTCTAGATTTTTTTCTAGATTTATTTTCTAGAATTTTTTTCTAGATTTTTTTTCTAGATTTTTTTCTAGATTTTTTTTCTAGATTTTTTTTCTAGATTTTTTTTCTAGATTTTTTTTCTAGATTTTTTTCTAGATTTTTTTTCTAGATTTTTTTTCTAGATTTTTTTCTAGATTTTTTTTCTAGATTTTTTTTCTAGATTTTTTTTCTAGATTTTTTTTCTAGATTTTTTTCTAGATTTTTTTTCTAGATTTTTTTTCTAGATTTTTTTTCTAGATTTTTTTCTAGATTTTTTTTCTAGATTTTTTTTCTAGATTTTTTTCTAGATTTTTTTTCTAGATTTTTTTCTAGATTTATTTTCTATAATTTTTTTCTAGATTTTTTTTCTAGATTTTTTTCTAGATTTTTTTTCTAATTTTTTTTCTAGATTTTTTTTTAGATTTTTTTCTAGAATTTTTTCTAGATTTTTTTTCTAGATTTTTTTCTAGATTTATTTTCTAGAATTTTTTTCTAGATTTTTTTCTAGATTTTTTTCTAGATTTTTTTTCTAGATTTTTTTTCTAGATTTTTTTTCTAGATTTTTTTTCTAGATTTTTTTCTAGAATTTTTTTCTAGAATTTTTTTCTAGATTTTTTTCTAGATTTTTTTTCTAGATTTTTTTTCTAGATTTTTTTTCTAGATTTTTTTTCTAGATTTTTTTTCTAGATTTTTTTTCTAGATTTTTTTTCTAGATTTTTTTTCTAGATTTTTTTCTAGATTTTTTTTCTAGATTTTTTTTCTAGAATTTTTTTCTAGATTTTTTTCTAGATTTTTTTTCTAGAATTTTTTTCTAGATTTTTTTCTAGAATTTTTTTCTAGATTTTTTTTCTAGATTTTTTTCTAGATTTTTTTTCTAGATTTTTTTTCTAGATTTTTTTCTAGATTTTTTTTCTAGATTTTTTTTCTAGATTTTTTTCTAGATTTTTTTTCTAGATTTTTTTCTAGATTTATTTTCTAGATTTTTTTTCTAGATTTTTTTTCTAGATTTTTTTTCTAGATTTTTTTTCTAGATTTTTTTTCTAGATTTTTTTCTAGATTTTTTTTCTAGATTTTTTTTCTAGATTTTTTTCTAGATTTTTTTCTAGAATTTTTTTCTAGAATTTTTTTCTAGATTTTTTTCTAGATTTTTTTTCTAGATTTTTTTTCTAGATTTTTTTTCTAGATTTCTTTTTTAGATTTTTTTCTAGAATTCTTTTCTAGATTTTTTTTCTAGATTTTTTTCTAGATTTTTTTTCTAGATTTTTTTTCTAGATTTTTTTTCTAGATTTTTTTTCTAGATTTTTTTTCTAGATTTTTTTCTAGATTTTTTTTCTAGATTTTTTTCTAGATTTTTTTTCTAGATTTTTTTTCTAATTTTTTTTCTAGATTTTTTTTTAGATTTTTTTCTAGAATTTTTTCTAGATTTTTTTTCTAGATTTTTTTCTAGATTTATTTTCTAGAATTGTTTTCTAGATTTTTTTTCTAGATTTTTTTCTAGATTTTTTTTCTAGATTTTTTTTCTAGATTTTTTTTCTAGATTTTTTTTCTAGATTTTTTTCTAGATTTTTTTTCTAGATTTTTTTTCTAGATTTTTTTCTAGATTTTTTTTCTAGATTTTTTTTCTAGATTTTTTTTCTAGATTTTTTTTCTAGATTTTTTTTCTAGATTTTTTTTCTAGATTTTTTTCCTAGATTTTTTTCTAGATTTTTTTTCTAGATTTTTTTCTAGATTTTTTTCTAGATTTTTTTTCTAGATTTTTTTTCTAGATTTTTTTTCTAGATTTTTTTTTTAGATTTTTTTCTAGATTTTTTTCTAGATTTTTTTTCTAGATTTTTTTCTAGATTTTTTTCTAGATTTTTTGTCTAGATTTTTTTCTAGATTTATTTTCTAGATTTTTTTTCTAGATTTTTTTCTAGATTTTTTTTCTAGATTTTTTTTCTAGATTTTTTTTCTAGATTTTTTCCAGAATTTTTTTCTAGATTTTTTTCTAGATTTTTTTCTAGAATTTTTTTCTAGATTTCTTTCTAGAATTTTTTCTAGAATTTTTTCTAGATTTTTTTTCTAGATTTTTTTCTAGATTTTTTTTCTAGATTTTTTTCCTAGATTTTTTTTCTAGATTTTTTTCTAGATTTTTTTTCTAGATTTTTTTCTAGATTTTTTTTCTAGATTTTTTTCTAGATTTTTTTTCTAGATTTTTTTTCTAGATTTTTTTTCTAGATTTTTTTCTAGATTTTTTTTCTAGATTTTTTTTCTAGATTTTTTTCTAGATTTTTTTTCTAGATTTTTTTCTAGATTTATTTTCTAGAATTTTTTTCTAGATTTTTTTTCTAGATTTTTTTCTAGATTTTTTTTCTAGATTTTTTTTCTAGATTTTTTTTCTAGATTTTTTTTCTAGATTTTTTTCTAGATTTTTTTTCTAGATTTTTTTTCTAGATTTTTTTCTAGATTTTTTTTCTAGATTTTTTTCTAGATTTTTTTTCTAGATTTTTTTTCTAGATTTTTTTTCTAGATTTTTTTCTAGATTTTTTTCTAGATTTTTTTTCTAGATTTTTTTCCTAGATTTTTTTTCTAGATTTTTTTCTAGATTTTTTTTCTAGATTTTTTTTCTAGATTTTTTTCTCGATTTTTTTTCTAGATTTTTTTCTAGATTTATTTTCTATAATTTTTTTCTAGATTTTTTTTCTAGATTTTTTTCTAGATTTTTTTTCTAGATTTTTTTTCTAGATTTTTTTTCTAGATTTTTTTTCTAGATTTTTTTTCTAGATTTTTTTTCTAGATTTTTTTTCTAGATTTTTTTTCTAGATTTTTTTTCTAGATTTTTTTTCTAGATTTTTTTTCTAGATTTTTTTCCTAGATTTTTTTCTAGATTTTTTTCTAGATTTTTTTCTAGATTTTTTTTCTAGATTTTTTTTCTAGATTTTTTTTCTAGATTTCTTTTTTAGATTTTTTTCTAGAATTCTTTTCTAGATTTTTTTTCTAGATTTTTTTCTAGATTTTTTTTCTAGATTTTTTTTCTAGATTTTTTTTCTAGATTTTTTTTCTAGATTTTTTTTCTAGATTTTTTTCTAGATTTTTTTTCTAGATTTTTTTCTAGATTTTTTTTCTAGATTTTTTTTCTAATTTTTTTTCTAGATTTTTTTTTAGATTTTTTTCTAGAATTTTTTCTAGATTTTTTTTCTAGATTTTTTTCTAGATTTATTTTCTAGAATTTTTTTCTAGATTTTTTTCTAGATTTTTTTTCTAGATTTTTTTTCTAGATTTTTTTCTAGATTTTTTTTCTAGATTTTTTTTCTAGATTTTTTTTCTAGATTTTTTTCTAGATTTTTTTTCTAGATTTTTTTTCTAGATTTTTTTCTAGATTTTTTTTCTAGATTTTTTTCTAGATTTATTTTCTATAATTTTTTTCTAGATTTTTTTTCTAGATTTTTTTCTAGATTTTTTTTCTAGATTTTTTTTCTAGATTTTTTTCTAGATTTTTTTTCTAGATTTTTTTTCTAGATTTTTTTCTAGATTTTTTTCTAGATTTTTTTTCTAGATTTTTTTTCTAGATTTTTTTTCTAGATTTTTTTTCTAGATTTTTTTCTAGAATTTTTTTCTAGAATTTTTTTCTAGATTTTTTTCTAGATTTTTTTTCTAGATTTTTTTTCTAGATTTTTTTTCTAGATTTTTTTTCTAGATTTTTTTTCTAGATTTTTTTTCTAGATTTTTTTTCTAGATTTTTTTTCTAGATTTTTTTCTAGATTTTTTTTCTAGATTTTTTTTCTAGAATTTTTTTCTAGATTTTTTTCTAGATTTTTTTTCTAGAATTTTTTTCTAGATTTTTTTCTAGAATTTTTTTCTAGATTTTTTTTCTAGATTTTTTTCTAGATTTTTTTTCTAGATTTTTTTTCTAGATTTTTTTCTAGATTTTTTTTCTAGATTTTTTTTCTAGATTTTTTTCTAGATTTTTTTTCTAGATTTTTTTCTAGATTTATTTTCTAGATTTTTTTTCTAGATTTTTTTTCTAGATTTTTTTTCTAGATTTTTTTTCTAGATTTTTTTTCTAGATTTTTTTCTAGATTTTTTTTCTAGATTTTTTTTCTAGATTTTTTTCTAGATTTTTTTCTAGAATTTTTTTCTAGAATTTTTTTCTAGAATTTTTTTCTAGATTTTTTTCTAGATTTTTTTTCTAGATTTTTTTTCTAGATTTTTTTTCTAGATTTCTTTTTTAGATTTTTTTCTAGAATTCTTTTCTAGATTTTTTTTCTAGATTTTTTTCTAGATTTTTTTTCTAGATTTTTTTTCTAGATTTTTTTTCTAGATTTTTTTTCTAGATTTTTTTTCTAGATTTTTTTCTAGATTTTTTTTCTAGATTTTTTTCTAGATTTTTTTTCTAGATTTTTTTTCTAATTTTTTTTCTAGATTTTTTTTTAGATTTTTTTCTAGAATTTTTTCTAGATTTTTTTTCTAGATTTTTTTCTAGATTTATTTTCTAGAATTTTTTTCTAGATTTTTTTTCTAGATTTTTTTCTAGATTTTTTTTCTAGATTTTTTTTCTAGATTTTTTTTCTAGATTTTTTTTCTAGATTTTTTTCTAGATTTTTTTTCTAGATTTTTTTTCTAGATTTTTTTCTAGATTTTTTTTCTAGATTTTTTTTCTAGATTTTTTTTCTAGATTTTTTTTCTAGATTTTTTTTCTAGATTTTTTTTCTAGATTTTTTTCCTAGATTTTTTTCTAGATTTTTTTTCTAGATTTTTTTCTAGATTTTTTTCTAGATTTTTTTTCTAGATTTTTTTTCTAGATTTTTTTTCTAGATTTTTTTTTTAGATTTTTTTCTAGATTTTTTTCTAGATTTTTTTTCTAGATTTTTTTCTAGATTTTTTTCTAGATTTTTTGTCTAGATTTTTTTCTAGATTTATTTTCTAGATTTTTTTTCTAGATTTTTTTCTAGATTTTTTTTCTAGATTTTTTTTCTAGATTTTTTTTCTAGATTTTTTCCAGAATTTTTTTCTAGATTTTTTTCTAGATTTTTTTCTAGAATTTTTTTCTAGATTTCTTTCTAGAATTTTTTCTAGAATTTTTTCTAGATTTTTTTTCTAGATTTTTTTCTAGATTTTTTTTCTAGATTTTTTTCCTAGATTTTTTTTCTAGATTTTTTTCTAGATTTTTTTTCTAGATTTTTTTCTAGATTTTTTTTCTAGATTTTTTTCTAGATTTTTTTTCTAGATTTTTTTTCTAGATTTTTTTTCTAGATTTTTTTCTAGATTTTTTTTCTAGATTTTTTTTCTAGATTTTTTTCTAGATTTTTTTTCTAGATTTTTTTCTAGATTTATTTTCTAGAATTTTTTTCTAGATTTTTTTTCTAGATTTTTTTCTAGATTTTTTTTCTAGATTTTTTTTCTAGATTTTTTTTCTAGATTTTTTTTCTAGATTTTTTTCTAGATTTTTTTTCTAGATTTTTTTTCTAGATTTTTTTCTAGATTTTTTTTCTAGATTTTTTTCTAGATTTTTTTTCTAGATTTTTTTTCTAGATTTTTTTTCTAGATTTTTTTCTAGATTTTTTTCTAGATTTTTTTTCTAGATTTTTTTCCTAGATTTTTTTTCTAGATTTTTTTCTAGATTTTTTTTCTAGATTTTTTTTCTAGATTTTTTTCTCGATTTTTTTTCTAGATTTTTTTCTAGATTTATTTTCTATAATTTTTTTCTAGATTTTTTTTCTAGATTTTTTTCTAGATTTTTTTTCTAGATTTTTTTTCTAGATTTTTTTTCTAGATTTTTTTTCTAGATTTTTTTTCTAGATTTTTTTTCTAGATTTTTTTTCTAGATTTTTTTTCTAGATTTTTTTTCTAGATTTTTTTTCTAGATTTTTTTTCTAGATTTTTTTCCTAGATTTTTTTCTAGATTTTTTTCTAGATTTTTTTCTAGATTTTTTTTCTAGATTTTTTTTCTAGATTTTTTTTCTAGATTTCTTTTTTAGATTTTTTTCTAGAATTCTTTTCTAGATTTTTTTTCTAGATTTTTTTCTAGATTTTTTTTCTAGATTTTTTTTCTAGATTTTTTTTCTAGATTTTTTTTCTAGATTTTTTTTCTAGATTTTTTTCTAGATTTTTTTTCTAGATTTTTTTCTAGATTTTTTTTCTAGATTTTTTTTCTAATTTTTTTTCTAGATTTTTTTTTAGATTTTTTTCTAGAATTTTTTCTAGATTTTTTTTCTAGATTTTTTTCTAGATTTATTTTCTAGAATTTTTTTCTAGATTTTTTTCTAGATTTTTTTTCTAGATTTTTTTTCTAGATTTTTTTCTAGATTTTTTTTCTAGATTTTTTTTCTAGATTTTTTTTCTAGATTTTTTTCTAGATTTTTTTTCTAGATTTTTTTTCTAGATTTTTTTCTAGATTTTTTTTCTAGATTTTTTTCTAGATTTATTTTCTATAATTTTTTTCTAGATTTTTTTTCTAGATTTTTTTCTAGATTTTTTTTCTAGATTTTTTTTCTAGATTTTTTTTCTAGATTTTTTTTCTAGATTTTTTTTCTAGATTTTTTTTCTAGATTTTTTTTCTAGATTTTTTTTCTAGATTTTTTTTCTAGATTTTTTTTCTAGATTTTTTTCCTAGATTTTTTTCTAGATTTTTTTCTAGATTTTTTTCTAGATTTTTTTTCTAGATTTTTTTTCTAGATTTTTTTTCTAGATTTCTTTTTTAGATTTTTTTCTAGAATTCTTTTCTAGATTTTTTTTCTAGATTTTTTTCTAGATTTTTTTTCTAGATTTTTTTTCTAGATTTTTTTTCTAGATTTTTTTTCTAGATTTTTTTTCTAGATTTTTTTCTAGATTTTTTTTCTAGATTTTTTTCTAGATTTTTTTTCTAGATTTTTTTTCTAATTTTTTTTCTAGATTTTTTTTTAGATTTTTTTCTAGAATTTTTTCTAGATTTTTTTTCTAGATTTTTTTCTAGATTTATTTTCTAGAATTTTTTTCTAGATTTTTTTTCTAGATTTTTTTCTAGATTTTTTTTCTAGATTTTTTTTCTAGATTTTTTTTCTAGATTTTTTTTCTAGATTTTTTTCTAGATTTTTTTTCTAGATTTTTTTTCTAGATTTTTTTCTAGATTTTTTTTCTAGATTTTTTTCTAGATTTTTTTTCTAGATTTTTTTTCTAGATTTTTTTTCTAGATTTTTTTCTAGATTTTTTTCTAGATTTTTTTTCTAGATTTTTTTCTAGATTTCTTTTCTAGATTTTTTTTCTAGATTTTTTTTCTAGATTTTTTTCTCGATTTTTTTTCTAGATTTTTTTCTAGATTTATTTTCTATAATTTTTTTCTAGATTTTTTTTCTAGATTTTTTTCTAGATTTTTTTTCTAGATTTTTTTTCTAGATTTTTTTTCTAGATTTTTTTTCTAGATTTTTTTTCTAGATTTTTTTTCTAGATTTTTTTTCTAGATTTTTTTTCTAGATTTTTTTTCTAGATTTTTTTTCTAGATTTTTTTCCTAGATTTTTTTCTAGATTTTTTTCTAGATTTTTTTCTAGATTTTTTTTCTAGATTTTTTTTCTAGATTTTTTTCTAGATTTTTTTTCTAGATTTTTTTCTAGATTTTTTTTCTAGATTTTTTTTCTAATTTTTTTTCTAGATTTTTTTTTAGATTTTTTTCTAGAATTTTTTCTAGATTTTTTTTCTAGATTTTTTTCTAGATTTATTTTCTAGAATTTTTTTCTAGATTTTTTTTCTAGATTTTTTTCTAGATTTTTTTTCTAGATTTTTTTTCTAGATTTTTTTTCTAGATTTTTTTTCTAGATTTTTTTCTAGATTTTTTTTCTAGATTTTTTTTCTAGATTTTTTTCTAGATTTTTTTTCTAGATTTTTTTTCTAGATTTTTTTTCTAGATTTTTTTTCTAGATTTTTTTCTAGATTTTTTTTCTAGATTTTTTTTCTAGATTTTTTTTCTAGATTTTTTTCTAGATTTTTTTTCTAGATTTTTTTTCTAGATTTTTTTCTAGATTTTTTTTCTAGATTTTTTTCTAGATTTATTTTCTATAATTTTTTTCTAGATTTTTTTTCTAGATTTTTTTCTAGATTTTTTTTCTAGATTTTTTTTCTAGATTTTTTTTCTAGATTTTTTTTCTAGATTTTTTTTCTAGATTTTTTTTCTAGATTTTTTTCTAGATTTTTTTTCTAGATTTTTTTCTAGATTTTTTTTCTAGATTTTTTTTCTAATTTTTTTTCTAGATTTTTTTTTAGATTTTTTTCTAGAATTTTTTCTAGATTTTTTTTCTAGATTTTTTTCTAGATTTATTTTCTAGAATTTTTTTCTAGATTTTTTTTCTAGATTTTTTTCTAGATTTTTTTTCTAGATTTTTTTTCTAGATTTTTTTTCTAGATTTTTTTTCTAGATTTTTTTCTAGATTTTTTTTCTAGATTTTTTTTCTAGATTTTTTTCTAGATTTTTTTTCTAGATTTTTTTTCTAGATTTTTTTTCTAGATTTTTTTTCTAGATTTTTTTCTAGATTTTTTTTCTAGATTTTTTTTCTAGATTTTTTTTCTAGATTTTTTTCTAGATTTTTTTTCTAGATTTTTTTTCTAGATTTTTTTCTAGATTTTTTTTCTAGATTTTTTTCTAGATTTATTTTCTATAATTTTTTTCTAGATTTTTTTTCTAGATTTTTTTCTAGATTTTTTTTCTAGATTTTTTTTCTAGATTTTTTTTCTAGATTTTTTTTCTAGATTTTTTTTCTAGATTTTTTTTCTAGATTTTTTTTCTAGATTTTTTTTCTAGATTTTTTTTCTAGATTTTTTTCCTAGATTTTTTTCTAGATTTTTTTCTAGATTTTTTTCTAGATTTTTTTTCTAGATTTTTTTTCTAGATTTTTTTTCTAGATTTCTTTTTTAGATTTTTTTCTAGAATTCTTTTCTAGATTTTTTTTCTAGATTTTTTTCTAGATTTTTTTTCTAGATTTTTTTTCTAGATTTTTTTTCTAGATTTTTTTTCTAGATTTTTTTTCTAGATTTTTTTCTAGATTTTTTTTCTAGATTTTTTTCCTAGATTTTTTTTCTAGATTTTTTTCTAGATTTTTTTTCTAGATTTTTTTTCTAGATTTTTTTTCTAGATTTTTTTCTAGATTTTTTTTCTAGATTTTTTTTCTAGATTTTTTTTCTAGATTTTTTTTCTAGATTTTTTTTCTAGATTTTTTTCTAGATTTTTTTTCTAGATTTTTTTCTAGATTTTTTTCTAGATTTTTTGTCTAGATTTTTTTCTAGATTTATTTTCTAGATTTTTTTTCTAGATTTTTTTCTAGATTTTTTTTCTAGATTTTTTTCTAGATTTTTTTTCTAGATTTTTTTCTAGATTTTTTTTCTAGATTTTTTTCTAGATTTTTTTTCTAGATTTTTTTTCTAGATTTTTTTTCTAGATTTTTTTCTAGATTTTTTTTCTAGATTTTTTTTCTAGATTTTTTTCTAGATTTTTTTTCTAGATTTTTTTTCTAGATTTTTTTTCTAGATTTTTTTTCTAGATTTTTTTTCTAGATTTTTTTCTAGATTTTTTTTCTAGATTTTTTTTCTAGATTTTTTTTCTAGATTTTTTTTCTAGATTTTTTTCTAGATTTTTTTTCTAGATTTTTTTCTAGATTTTTTTTCTAGATTTTTTTCTAGATTTTTTTTCTAGATTTTTTTTCTAGATTTTTTTTCTAGATTTTTTTCCAGAATTTTTTTCTAGATTTTTTTCTAGATTTTTTTCTAGAATTTTTTTCTAGATTTTTTTTCTAGATTTTTTTTTAGATTTTTTTTCTAGATTTTTTTCCTAGATTTTTTTCTAGATTTTTTTTCTAGATTTTTTTCTAGATTTATTTTCTAGATTTTTTTTCTAGATTTTTTTCTAGATTTTTTTTCTAGATTTTTTTCTAGATTTTTTTTCTAGATTTTTTTCTAGATTTTTTTTCTAGATTTTTTTCCTAGATTTTTTTTCTAGATTTTTTTCTAGATTTTTTTTCTAGATTTTTTTCTAGATTTTTTTTCTAGATTTTTTTCTAGATTTTTTTTCTAGATTTTTTTTCTAGATTTTTTTTCTAGATTTTTTTCTAGATTTTTTTTCTAGATTTTTTTTCTAGATTTTTTTCTAGATTTTTTTTCTAGATTTTTTTCTAGATTTATTTTCTAGAATTTTTTTCTAGATTTTTTTTCTAGATTTTTTTCTAGATTTTTTTTCTAGATTTTTTTTCTAGATTTTTTTTCTAGATTTTTTTTCTAGATTTTTTTCTAGATTTTTTTTCTAGATTTTTTTTCTAGATTTTTTTCTAGATTTTTTTTCTAGATTTTTTTCTAGATTTTTTTTCTAGATTTTTTTCTAGATTTTTTTCTAGATTTTCTTTCTAGATTTTTTTCCTAGATTTTTTTTCTAGATTTTTTTCTAGATTTTTTTTCTAGATTTTTTTTCTAGATTTTTTTCTAGATTTTTTTTCTAGATTTTTTTCTAGATTTATTTTCTATAATTTTTTTCTAGATTTTTTTTCTAGATTTTTTTCTAGATTTTTTTTCTAGATTTTTTTTCTAGATTTTTTTTCTAGATTTTTTTTCTAGATTTTTTTTCTAGATTTTTTTTCTAGATTTTTTTTCTAGATTTTTTTTCTAGATTTTTTTTCTAGATTTTTTTTCTAGATTTTTTTTCTAGATTTTTTTCCTAGATTTTTTTCTAGATTTTTTTCTAGATTTTTTTCTAGATTTTTTTTCTAGATTTTTTTTCTAGATTTTTTTTCTAGATTTCTTTTTTAGATTTTTTTCTAGAATTCTTTTCTAGATTTTTTTTCTAGATTTTTTTCTAGATTTTTTTTCTAGATTTTTTTTCTAGATTTTTTTTCTAGATTTTTTTTCTAGATTTTTTTTCTAGATTTTTTTCTAGATTTTTTTTCTAGATTTTTTTCTAGATTTTTTTTCTAGATTTTTTTTCTAATTTTTTTTCTAGATTTTTTTTTAGATTTTTTTCTAGAATTTTTTCTAGATTTTTTTTCTAGATTTTTTTCTAGATTTATTTTCTAGAATTTTTTTCTAGATTTTTTTTCTAGATTTTTTTCTAGATTTTTTTTCTAGATTTTTTTTCTAGATTTTTTTTCTAGATTTTTTTTCTAGATTTTTTTCTAGATTTTTTTTCTAGATTTTTTTTCTAGATTTTTTTCTAGATTTTTTTTCTAGATTTTTTTTCTAGATTTTTTTTCTAGATTTTTTTTCTAGATTTTTTTCTAGATTTTTTTTCTAGATTTTTTTTCTAGATTTTTTTTCTAGATTTTTTTCTAGATTTTTTTTCTAGATTTTTTTTCTAGATTTTTTTCTAGATTTTTTTTCTAGATTTTTTTCTAGATTTATTTTCTATAATTTTTTTCTAGATTTTTTTTCTAGATTTTTTTCTAGATTTTTTTTCTAGATTTTTTTTCTAGATTTTTTTTCTAGATTTTTTTTCTAGATTTTTTTTCTAGATTTTTTTTCTAGATTTTTTTTCTAGATTTTTTTTCTAGATTTTTTTTCTAGATTTTTTTTCTAGATTTTTTTCCTAGATTTTTTTCTAGATTTTTTTCTAGATTTTTTTCTAGATTTTTTTTCTAGATTTTTTTTCTAGATTTTTTTTCTAGATTTCTTTTTTAGATTTTTTTCTAGAATTCTTTTCTAGATTTTTTTTCTAGATTTTTTTCTAGATTTTTTTTCTAGATTTTTTTTCTAGATTTTTTTTCTAGATTTTTTTTCTAGATTTTTTTTCTAGATTTTTTTCTAGATTTTTTTTCTAGATTTTTTTCTAGATTTTTTTTCTAGATTTTTTTTCTAATTTTTTTTCTAGATTTTTTTTTAGATTTTTTTCTAGAATTTTTTCTAGATTTTTTTTCTAGATTTTTTTCTAGATTTATTTTCTAGAATTTTTTTCTAGATTTTTTTTCTAGATTTTTTTCTAGATTTTTTTTCTAGATTTTTTTTCTAGATTTTTTTTCTAGATTTTTTTTCTAGATTTTTTTCTAGAATTTTTTTCTAGAATTTTTTTCTAGATTTTTTTCTAGATTTTTTTTCTAGATTTTTTTTCTAGATTTTTTTTCTAGATTTTTTTTCTAGATTTTTTTTCTAGATTTTTTTTCTAGATTTTTTTTCTAGATTTTTTTTCTAGATTTTTTTCTAGATTTTTTTTCTAGATTTTTTTTCTAGAATTTTTTTCTAGATTTTTTTCTAGATTTTTTTTCTAGAATTTTTTTCTAGATTTTTTTCTAGAATTTTTTTCTAGATTTTTTTTCTAGATTTTTTTCTAGATTTTTTTTCTAGATTTTTTTTCTAGATTTTTTTCTAGATTTTTTTTCTAGATTTTTTTTCTAGATTTTTTTCTAGATTTTTTTTCTAGATTTTTTTCTAGATTTATTTTCTAGATTTTTTTTCTAGATTTTTTTTCTAGATTTTTTTTCTAGATTTTTTTTCTAGATTTTTTTTCTAGATTTTTTTCTAGATTTTTTTTCTAGATTTTTTTTCTAGATTTTTTTCTAGATTTTTTTCTAGAATTTTTTTCTAGAATTTTTTTCTAGAATTTTTTTCTAGATTTTTTTCTAGATTTTTTTTCTAGATTTTTTTTCTAGATTTTTTTTCTAGATTTCTTTTTTAGATTTTTTTCTAGAATTCTTTTCTAGATTTTTTTTCTAGATTTTTTTCTAGATTTTTTTTCTAGATTTTTTTTCTAGATTTTTTTTCTAGATTTTTTTTCTAGATTTTTTTTCTAGATTTTTTTCTAGATTTTTTTTCTAGATTTTTTTCTAGATTTTTTTTCTAGATTTTTTTTCTAATTTTTTTTCTAGATTTTTTTTTAGATTTTTTTCTAGAATTTTTTCTAGATTTTTTTTCTAGATTTTTTTCTAGATTTATTTTCTAGAATTTTTTTCTAGATTTTTTTTCTAGATTTTTTTCTAGATTTTTTTTCTAGATTTTTTTTCTAGATTTTTTTTCTAGATTTTTTTTCTAGATTTTTTTCTAGATTTTTTTTCTAGATTTTTTTTCTAGATTTTTTTCTAGATTTTTTTTCTAGATTTTTTTTCTAGATTTTTTTTCTAGATTTTTTTTCTAGATTTTTTTTCTAGATTTTTTTTCTAGATTTTTTTCCTAGATTTTTTTCTAGATTTTTTTTCTAGATTTTTTTCTAGATTTTTTTCTAGATTTTTTTTCTAGATTTTTTTTCTAGATTTTTTTTCTAGATTTTTTTTTTAGATTTTTTTCTAGATTTTTTTCTAGATTTTTTTTCTAGATTTTTTTCTAGATTTTTTTCTAGATTTTTTGTCTAGATTTTTTTCTAGATTTATTTTCTAGATTTTTTTTCTAGATTTTTTTCTAGATTTTTTTTCTAGATTTTTTTTCTAGATTTTTTTTCTAGATTTTTTCCAGAATTTTTTTCTAGATTTTTTTCTAGATTTTTTTCTAGAATTTTTTTCTAGATTTCTTTCTAGAATTTTTTCTAGAATTTTTTCTAGATTTTTTTTCTAGATTTTTTTCTAGATTTTTTTTCTATATTTTTTTCCTAGATTTTTTTTCTAGATTTTTTTCTAGATTTTTTTTCTAGATTTTTTTCTAGATTTTTTTTCTAGATTTTTTTCTAGATTTTTTTTCTAGATTTTTTTTCTAGATTTTTTTTCTAGATTTTTTTCTAGATTTTTTTTCTAGATTTTTTTTCTAGATTTTTTTCTAGATTTTTTTTCTAGATTTTTTTCTAGATTTATTTTCTAGAATTTTTTTCTAGATTTTTTTTCTAGATTTTTTTCTAGATTTTTTTTCTAGATTTTTTTTCTAGATTTTTTTTCTAGATTTTTTTTCTAGATTTTTTTCTAGATTTTTTTTCTAGATTTTTTTTCTAGATTTTTTTCTAGATTTTTTTTCTAGATTTTTTTCTAGATTTTTTTTCTAGATTTTTTTTCTAGATTTTTTTTCTAGATTTTTTTCTAGATTTTTTTCTAGATTTTTTTTCTAGATTTTTTTCCTAGATTTTTTTTCTAGATTTTTTTCTAGATTTTTTTTCTAGATTTTTTTTCTAGATTTTTTTCTAGATTTTTTTTCTAGATTTTTTTCTAGATTTATTTTCTATAATTTTTTTCTAGATTTTTTTTCTAGATTTTTTTCTAGATTTTTTTTCTAGATTTTTTTTCTAGATTTTTTTTCTAGATTTTTTTTCTAGATTTTTTTTCTAGATTTTTTTTCTAGATTTTTTTTCTAGATTTTTTTTCTAGATTTTTTTTCTAGATTTTTTTTCTAGATTTTTTTTCTAGATTCTTTTCCTAGATTTTTTTCTAGATTTTTTTCTAGATTTTTTTCTAGATTTTTTTTCTAGATTTTTTTTCTAGATTTTTTTTCTAGATTTCTTTTTTAGATTTTTTTCTAGAATTCTTTTCTAGATTTTTTTTCTAGATTTTTTTCTAGATTTTTTTTCTAGATTTTT
Source organism: Oncorhynchus mykiss (assembly GCF_057628025.1). Classification (NCBI taxonomy): domain Eukaryota; kingdom Metazoa; phylum Chordata; class Actinopteri; order Salmoniformes; family Salmonidae; genus Oncorhynchus; species Oncorhynchus mykiss. The sequence continues at coordinate 27,398,357 of NC_143043.1, read as the reverse complement.
TTTCTAGATTTTTTTTCTAGATTTTTTTTCTAGATTTTTTTTCTAGATTTTTTTCTAGATTTTTTTTCTAGATTTTTTTCTAGATTTTTTTTCTAGATTTTTTTTCTAATTTTTTTTCTAGATTTTTTTTTAGATTTTTTTCTAGAATTTTTTCTAGATTTTTTTTCTAGATTTTTTTCTAGATTTATTTTCTAGAATTTTTTTCTAGATTTTTTTTCTAGATTTTTTTCTAGATTTTTTTTCTAGATTTTTTTTCTAGATTTTTTTTCTAGATTTTTTTTCTAGATTTTTTTCTAGATTTTTTTTCTAGATTTTTTTTCTAGATTTTTTTCTAGATTTTTTTTCTAGATTTTTTTTCTAGATTTTTTTTCTAGATTTTTTTTCTAGATTTTTTTCTAGATTTTTTTTCTAGATTTTTTTTCTAGATTTTTTTTCTAGATTTTTTTCTAGATTTTTTTTCTAGATTTTTTTTCTAGATTTTTTTCTAGATTTTTTTTCTAGATTTTTTTCTAGATTTATTTTCTATAATTTTTTTCTAGATTTTTTTTCTAGATTTTTTTCTAGATTTTTTTTCTAGATTTTTTTTCTAGATTTTTTTTCTAGATTTTTTTTCTAGATTTTTTTTCTAGATTTTTTTTCTAGATTTTTTTTCTAGATTTTTTTTCTAGATTTTTTTTCTAGATTTTTTTCCTAGATTTTTTTCTAGATTTTTTTCTAGATTTTTTTCTAGATTTTTTTTCTAGATTTTTTTTCTAGATTTTTTTTCTAGATTTCTTTTTTAGATTTTTTTCTAGAATTCTTTTCTAGATTTTTTTTCTAGATTTTTTTCTAGATTTTTTTTCTAGATTTTTTTTCTAGATTTTTTTTCTAGATTTTTTTTCTAGATTTTTTTTCTAGATTTTTTTCTAGATTTTTTTTCTAGATTTTTTTCTAGATTTTTTTTCTAGATTTTTTTTCTAATTTTTTTTCTAGATTTTTTTTTAGATTTTTTTCTAGAATTTTTTCTAGATTTTTTTTCTAGATTTTTTTCTAGATTTATTTTCTAGAATTTTTTTCTAGATTTTTTTTCTAGATTTTTTTCTAGATTTTTTTTCTAGATTTTTTTTCTAGATTTTTTTTCTAGATTTTTTTTCTAGATTTTTTTCTAGATTTTTTTTCTAGATTTTTTTTCTAGATTTTTTTCTAGATTTTTTTTCTAGATTTTTTTCTAGATTTTTTTTCTAGATTTTTTTTCTAGATTTTTTTTCTAGATTTTTTTCTAGATTTTTTTCTAGATTTTTTTTCTAGATTTTTTTCCTAGATTTTTTTTCTAGATTTTTTTCTAGATTTTTTTTCTAGATTTTTTTTCTAGATTTTTTTTCTAGATTTTTTTCTCGATTTTTTTTCTAGATTTTTTTCTAGATTTATTTTCTATAATTTTTTTCTAGATTTTTTTTCTAGATTTTTTTCTAGATTTTTTTTCTAGATTTTTTTTCTAGATTTTTTTTCTAGATTTTTTTTCTAGATTTTTTTTCTAGATTTTTTTTCTAGATTTTTTTTCTAGATTTTTTTTCTAGATTTTTTTTCTAGATTTTTTTCCTAGATTTTTTTCTAGATTTTTTTCTAGATTTTTTTCTAGATTTTTTTTCTAGATTTTTTTTCTAGATTTTTTTCTAGATTTTTTTTCTAGATTTTTTTCTAGATTTTTTTTCAAGATTTTTTTTCTAATTTTTTTTCTAGATTTTTTTTTAGATTTTTTTCTAGAATTTTTTCTAGATTTTTTTTCTAGATTTTTTTCTAGATTTATTTTCTAGAATTTTTTTCTAGATTTTTTTTCTAGATTTTTTTCTAGATTTTTTTTCTAGATTTTTTTTCTAGATTTTTTTCTAGATTTTTTTTCTAGATTTTTTTCTAGATTTTTTTTCTAGATTTTTTTTCTAGATTTTTTTCTAGATTTTTTTTCTAGATTTTTTTTCTAGATTTTTTTTCTAGATTTTTTTTCTAGATTTTTTTCTAGATTTTTTTTCTAGATTTTTTTTCTAGATTTTTTTTCTAGATTTTTTTCTAGATTTTTTTTCTAGATTTTTTTTCTAGATTTTTTTCTAGATTTTTTTTCTAGATTTTTTTCTAGATTTATTTTCTATAATTTTTTTCTAGATTTTTTTTCTAGATTTTTTTCTAGATTTTTTTTCTAGATTTTTTTTCTAGATTTTTTTTCTAGATTTTTTTTCTAGATTTTTTTCTAGATTTTTTTTCTAGATTTTTTTCTAGATTTTTTTTCTAGATTTTTTTTCTAGATTTTTTTCTAGATTTTTTTCTAGATTTTTTTTCTAGATTTTTTTCCTAGATTTTTTTTCTAGATTTTTTTCTAGATTTTTTTTCTAGATTTTTTTTCTAGATTTTTTTCTAGATTTTTTTTCTAGATTTTTTTCTAGATTTATTTTCTATAATTTTTTTCTAGATTTTTTTTCTAGATTTTTTTCTAGATTTTTTTTCTAGATTTTTTTTCTAGATTTTTTTTCTAGATTTTTTTTCTAGATTTTTTTTCTAGATTTTTTTTCTAGATTTTTTTTCTAGATTTTTTTTCTAGATTTTTTTTCTAGATTTTTTTTCTAGATTTTTTTCCTAGATTTTTTTCTAGATTTTTTTCTAGATTTTTTTCTAGATTTTTTTTCTAGATTTTTTTTCTAGATTTTTTTTCTAGATTTCTTTTTTAGATTTTTTTCTAGAATTCTTTTCTAGATTTTTTTTCTAGATTTTTTTCTAGATTTTTTTTCTAGATTTTTTTTCTAGATTTTTTTTCTAGATTTTTTTTCTAGATTTTTTTTCTAGATTTTTTTTCTAGATTTTTTTTCTAGATTTTTTTTCTAGATTTTTTTTCTAGATTTTTTTCCTAGATTTTTTTCTAGATTTTTTTCTAGATTTTTTTCTAGATTTTTTTTCTAGATTTTTTTTCTAGATTTTTTTTCTAGATTTCTTTTTTAGATTTTTTTCTAGAATTCTTTTCTAGATTTTTTTTCTAGATTTTTTTCTAGATTTTTTTTCTAGATTTTTTTTCTAGATTTTTTTTCTAGATTTTTTTTCTAGATTTTTTTTCTAGATTTTTTTCTAGATTTTTTTTCTAGATTTTTTTCTAGATTTTTTTTCTAGATTTTTTTTCTAATTTTTTTTCTAGATTTTTTTTTAGATTTTTTTCTAGAATTTTTTCTAGATTTTTTTTCTAGATTTTTTTCTAGATTTATTTTCTAGAATTTTTTTCTAGATTTTTTTTCTAGATTTTTTTCTAGATTTTTTTTCTAGATTTTTTTTCTAGATTTTTTTTCTAGATTTTTTTTCTAGATTTTTTTCTAGATTTTTTTTCTAGATTTTTTTTCTAGATTTTTTTCTAGATTTTTTTTCTAGATTTTTTTTCTAGATTTTTTTTCTAGATTTTTTTTCTAGATTTTTTTCTAGATTTTTTTTCTAGATTTTTTTTCTAGATTTTTTTTCTAGATTTTTTTCTAGATTTTTTTTCTAGATTTTTTTTCTAGATTTTTTTCTAGATTTTTTTTCTAGATTTTTTTCTAGATTTATTTTCTATAATTTTTTTCTAGATTTTTTTTCTAGATTTTTTTCTAGATTTTTTTTCTAGATTTTTTTTCTAGATTTTTTTTCTAGATTTTTTTTCTAGATTTTTTTTCTAGATTTTTTTTCTAGATTTTTTTTCTAGATTTTTTTTCTAGATTTTTTTTCTAGATTTTTTTTCTAGATTTTTTTTCTAGATTTTTTTCTAGATTTTTTTCTAGATTTTTTTTCTAGATTTTTTTCCTAGATTTTTTTTCTAGATTTTTTTCTAGATTTTTTTTCTAGATTTTTTTTCTAGATTTTTTTTCTAGATTTTTTTCTCGATTTTTTTTCTAGATTTTTTTCTAGATTTATTTTCTATAATTTTTTTCTAGATTTTTTTTCTAGATTTTTTTCTAGATTTTTTTTCTAGATTTTTTTTCTAGATTTTTTTTCTAGATTTTTTTTCTAGATTTTTTTTCTAGATTTTTTTTCTAGATTTTTTTTCTAGATTTTTTTTCTAGATTTTTTTTCTAGATTTTTTTCCTAGATTTTTTTCTAGATTTTTTTCTAGATTTTTTTCTAGATTTTTTTTCTAGATTTTTTTTCTAGATTTTTTTCTAGATTTTTTTTCTAGATTTTTTTCTAGATTTTTTTTCAAGATTTTTTTTCTAATTTTTTTTCTAGATTTTTTTTTAGATTTTTTTCTAGAATTTTTTCTAGATTTTTTTTCTAGATTTTTTTCTAGATTTATTTTCTAGAATTTTTTTCTAGATTTTTTTTCTAGATTTTTTTCTAGATTTTTTTTCTAGATTTTTTTTCTAGATTTTTTTTCTAGATTTTTTTTCTAGATTTTTTTCTAGATTTTTTTTCTAGATTTTTTTTCTAGATTTTTTTCTAGATTTTTTTTCTAGATTTTTTTTCTAGATTTTTTTTCTAGATTTTTTTTCTAGATTTTTTTCTAGATTTTTTTTCTAGATTTTTTTTCTAGATTTTTTTTCTAGATTTTTTTCTAGATTTTTTTTCTAGATTTTTTTTCTAGATTTTTTTCTAGATTTTTTTTCTAGATTTTTTTCTAGATTTATTTTCTATAATTTTTTTCTAGATTTTTTTTCTAGATTTTTTTCTAGATTTTTTTTCTAGATTTTTTTTCTAGATTTTTTTTCTAGATTTTTTTTCTAGATTTTTTTCTAGATTTTTTTTCTAGATTTTTTTCTAGATTTTTTTTCTAGATTTTTTTTCTAGATTTTTTTCTAGATTTTTTTCTAGATTTTTTTTCTAGATTTTTTTCCTAGATTTTTTTTCTAGATTTTTTTCTAGATTTTTTTTCTAGATTTTTTTTCTAGATTTTTTTCTAGATTTTTTTTCTAGATTTTTTTCTAGATTTATTTTCTATAATTTTTTTCTAGATTTTTTTTCTAGATTTTTTTCTAGATTTTTTTTCTAGATTTTTTTTCTAGATTTTTTTTCTAGATTTTTTTTCTAGATTTTTTTTCTAGATTTTTTTTCTAGATTTTTTTTCTAGATTTTTTTTCTAGATTTTTTTTCTAGATTTTTTTTCTAGATTTTTTTCCTAGATTTTTTTCTAGATTTTTTTCTAGATTTTTTTCTAGATTTTTTTTCTAGATTTTTTTTCTAGATTTTTTTTCTAGATTTCTTTTTTAGATTTTTTTCTAGAATTCTTTTCTAGATTTTTTTTCTAGATTTTTTTCTAGATTTTTTTTCTAGATTTTTTTTCTAGATTTTTTTTCTAGATTTTTTTTCTAGATTTTTTTTCTAGATTTTTTTTCTAGATTTTTTTTCTAGATTTTTTTTCTAGATTTTTTTTCTAGATTTTTTTCCTAGATTTTTTTCTAGATTTTTTTCTAGATTTTTTTCTAGATTTTTTTTCTAGATTTTTTTTCTAGATTTTTTTTCTAGATTTCTTTTTTAGATTTTTTTCTAGAATTCTTTTCTAGATTTTTTTTCTAGATTTTTTTCTAGATTTTTTTTCTAGATTTTTTTTCTAGATTTTTTTTCTAGATTTTTTTTCTAGATTTTTTTTCTAGATTTTTTCTAGATTTTTTTTCTAGATTTTTTTCTAGATTTTTTTTCTAGATTTTTTTTCTAATTTTTTTTCTAGATTTTTTTTTAGATTTTTTTCTAGAATTTTTTCTAGATTTTTTTTCTAGATTTTTTTCTAGATTTATTTTCTAGAATTTTTTTCTAGATTTTTTTTCTAGATTTTTTTCTAGATTTTTTTTCTAGATTTTTTTTCTAGATTTTTTTTCTAGATTTTTTTTCTAGATTTTTTTCTAGATTTTTTTTCTAGATTTTTTTTCTAGATTTTTTTCTAGATTTTTTTTCTAGATTTTTTTTCTAGATTTTTTTTCTAGATTTTTTTTCTAGATTTTTTTCTAGATTTTTTTTCTAGATTTTTTTTCTAGATTTTTTTTCTAGATTTTTTTCTAGATTTTTTTTCTAGATTTTTTTTCTAGATTTTTTTCTAGATTTTTTTTCTAGATTTTTTTCTAGATTTATTTTCTATAATTTTTTTCTAGATTTTTTTTCTAGATTTTTTTCTAGATTTTTTTTCTAGATTTTTTTTCTAGATTTTTTTTCTAGATTTTTTTTCTAGATTTTTTTTCTAGATTTTTTTTCTAGATTTTTTTTCTAGATTTTTTTTCTAGATTTTTTTTCTAGATTTTTTTTCTAGATTTTTTTCCTAGATTTTTTTCTAGATTTTTTTCTAGATTTTTTTCTAGATTTTTTTTCTAGATTTTTTTTCTAGATTTTTTTTCTAGATTTCTTTTTTAGATTTTTTTCTAGAATTCTTTTCTAGATGTTTTTTCTAGATTTTTTTCTAGATTTTTTTTCTAGATTTTTTTTCTAGATTTTTTTTCTAGATTTTTTTTCTAGATTTTTTTTCTAGATTTTTTTCTAGATTTTTTTTCTAGATTTTTTTCTAGATTTTTTTTCTAGATTTTTTTTCTAATTTTTTTTCTAGATTTTTTTTTAGATTTTTTTCTAGAATTTTTTCTAGATTTTTTTTCTAGATTTTTTTCTAGATTTATTTTCTAGAATTTTTTTCTAGATTTTTTTTCTAGATTTTTTTCTAGATTTTTTTTCTAGATTTTTTTTCTAGATTTTTTTTCTAGATTTTTTTTCTAGATTTTTTTCTAGAATTTTTTTCTAGAATTTTTTTCTAGATTTTTTTTCTAGATTTTTTTTCTAGATTTTTTTTCTAGATTTTTTTTCTAGATTTTTTTTCTAGATTTTTTTTCTAGATTTTTTTTCTAGATTTTTTTTCTAGATTTTTTTCTAGATTTTTTTTCTAGATTTTTTTTCTAGAATTTTTTTCTAGATTTTTTTCTAGATTTTTTTTCTAGAATTTTTTTCTAGATTTTTTTCTAGAATTTTTTTCTAGATTTTTTTTCTAGATTTTTTTCTAGATTTTTTTTCTAGATTTTTTTTCTAGATTTTTTTCTAGATTTTTTTTCTAGATTTTTTTTCTAGATTTTTTTCTAGATTTTTTTCTAGATTTTTTTTCTAGATTTTTTTTCTAGATTTTTTTCTAGATTTTTTTTCTAGATTTTTTTTCTAGATTTTTTTCTAGATTTTTTTCTAGAATTTTTTTCTAGAATTTTTTTCTAGAATTTTTTTCTAGATTTTTTTCTAGATTTTTTTTCTAGATTTTTTTTCTAGATTTTTTTTCTAGATTTCTTTTTTAGATTTTTTTCTAGAATTCTTTTCTAGATTTTTTTTCTAGATTTTTTTCTAGATTTTTTTTCTAGATTTTTTTTCTAGATTTTTTTTCTAGATTTTTTTTCTAGATTTTTTTTCTAGATTTTTTTCTAGATTTTTTTTCTAGATTTTTTTCTAGATTTTTTTTCTAGATTTTTTTTCTAATTTTTTTTCTAGATTTTTTTTTAGATTTTTTTCTAGAATTTTTTCTAGATTTTTTTTCTAGATTTTTTTCTAGATTTATTTTCTAGAATTTTTTTCTAGATTTTTTTTCTAGATTTTTTTCTAGATTTTTTTTCTAGATTTTTTTTCTAGATTTTTTTTCTAGATTTTTTTTCTAGATTTTTTTCTAGATTTTTTTTCTAGATTTTTTTTCTAGATTTTTTTCTAGATTTTTTTTCTAGATTTTTTTTCTAGATTTTTTTTCTAGATTTTTTTTCTAGATTTTTTTTCTAGATTTTTTTTCTAGATTTTTTTCCTAGATTTTTTTCTAGATTTTTTTTCTAGATTTTTTTCTAGATTTTTTTCTAGATTTTTTTTCTAGATTTTTTTTCTAGATTTTTTTTCTAGATTTTTTTTTTAGATTTTTTTCTAGATTTTTTTCTAGATTTTTTTTCTAGATTTTTTTCTAGATTTTTTTCTAGATTTTTTGTCTAGATTTTTTTCTAGATTTATTTTCTAGATTTTTTTTCTAGATTTTTTTCTAGATTTTTTTTCTAGATTTTTTTTCTAGATTTTTTTTCTAGATTTTTTCCAGAATTTTTTTCTAGATTTTTTTCTAGATTTTTTTCTAGAATTTTTTTCTAGATTTCTTTCTAGAATTTTTTCTAGAATTTTTTCTAGATTTTTTTTCTAGATTTTTTTCTAGATTTTTTTTCTAGATTTTTTTCCTAGATTTTTTTTCTAGATTTTTTTCTAGATTTTTTTTCTAGATTTTTTTCTAGATTTTTTTTCTAGATTTTTTTCTAGATTTTTTTTCTAGATTTTTTTTCTAGATTTTTTTTCTAGATTTTTTTCTAGATTTTTTTTCTAGATTTTTTTTCTAGATTTTTTTCTAGATTTTTTTTCTAGATTTTTTTCTAGATTTATTTTCTAGAATTTTTTTCTAGATTTTTTTTCTAGATTTTTTTCTAGATTTTTTTTCTAGATTTTTTTTCTAGATTTTTTTCTAGATTTTTTTTCTAGATTTTTTTCTAGATTTATTTTCTATAATTTTTTTCTAGATTTTTTTTCTAGATTTTTTTCTAGATTTTTTTTCTAGATTTTTTTTCTAGATTTTTTTTCTAGATTTTTTTTCTAGATTTTTTTTCTAGATTTTTTTTCTAGATTTTTTTTCTAGATTTTTTTTCTAGATTTTTTTTCTAGATTTTTTTTCTAGATTTTTTTTCTAGATTTTTTTCCTAGATTTTTTTCTAGATTTTTTTCTAGATTTTTTTCTAGATTTTTTTTCTAGATTTTTTTTCTAGATTTTTTTTCTAGATTTCTTTTTTAGATTTTTTTCTAGAATTCTTTTCTAGATTTTTTTTCTAGATTTTTTTCTAGATTTTTTTTCTAGATTTTTTTTCTAGATTTTTTTTCTAGATTTTTTTTCTAGATTTTTTTTCTAGATTTTTTTCTAGATTTTTTTTCTAGATTTTTTTCTAGATTTTTTTTCTAGATTTTTTTTCTAATTTTTTTTCTAGATTTTTTTTTAGATTTTTTTCTAGAATTTTTTCTAGATTTTTTTTCTAGATTTTTTTCTAGATTTATTTTCTAGAATTTTTTTCTAGATTTTTTTTCTAGATTTTTTTCTAGATTTTTTTTCTAGATTTTTTTTCTAGATTTTTTTTCTAGATTTTTTTTCTAGATTTTTTTCTAGATTTTTTTTCTAGATTTTTTTTCTAGATTTTTTTCTAGATTTTTTTTCTAGATTTTTTTTCTAGATTTTTTTTCTAGATTTTTTTTCTAGATTTTTTTCTAGATTTTTTTTCTAGATTTTTTTTCTTGATTTTTTTTCTAGATTTTTTTCTAGATTTTTTTTCTAGATTTTTTTTCTAGATTTTTTTCTAGATTTTTTTTCTAGATTTTTTTCTAGATTTATTTTCTATAATTTTTTTCTAGATTTTTTTTCTAGATTTTTTTCTAGATTTTTTTTCTAGATTTTTTTTCTAGATTTTTTTTCTAGATTTTTTTTCTAGATTTTTTTTCTAGATTTTTTTTCTAGATTTTTTTTCTAGATTTTTTTTCTAGATTTTTTTTCTAGATTTTTTTCCTAGATTTTTTTCTAGATTTTTTTCTAGATTTTTTTCTAGATTTTTTTTCTAGATTTTTTTTCTAGATTTTTTTTCTAGATTTCTTTTTTAGATTTTTTTCTAGAATTCTTTTCTAGATTTTTTTTCTAGATTTTTTTCTAGATTTTTTTTCTAGATTTTTTTTCTAGATTTTTTTTCTAGATTTTTTTTCTAGATTTTTTTTCTAGATTTTTTTCTAGATTTTTTTTCTAGATTTTTTTCTAGATTTTTTTTCTAGATTTTTTTTCTAATTTTTTTTCTAGATTTTTTTTTAGATTTTTTTCTAGAATTTTTTCTAGATTTTTTTTCTAGATTTTTTTCTAGATTTATTTTCTAGAATTTTTTTCTAGATTTTTTTTCTAGATTTTTTTCTAGATTTTTTTTCTAGATTTTTTTTCTAGATTTTTTTTCTAGATTTTTTTTCTAGATTTTTTTCTAGATTTTTTTTCTAGATTTTTTTTCTAGATTTTTTTCTAGATTTTTTTTCTAGATTTTTTTCTAGATTTTTTTTCTAGATTTTTTTTCTAGATTTTTTTTCTAGATTTTTTTCTAGATTTTTTTCTAGATTTTTTTTCTAGATTTTTTTCCTAGATTTTTTTTCTAGATTTTTTTCTAGATTTTTTTTCTAGATTTTTTTTCTAGATTTTTTTTCTAGATTTTTTTCTCGATTTTTTTTCTAGATTTTTTTCTAGATTTATTTTCTATAATTTTTTTCTAGATTTTTTTTCTAGATTTTTTTCTAGATTTTTTTTCTAGATTTTTTTTCTAGATTTTTTTTCTAGATTTTTTTTCTAGATTTTTTTTCTAGATTTTTTTTCTAGATTTTTTTTCTAGATTTTTTTTCTAGATTTTTTTTCTAGATTTTTTTTCTAGATTTTTTTCCTAGATTTTTTTCTAGATTTTTTTCTAGATTTTTTTCTAGATTTTTTTTCTAGATTTTTTTTCTAGATTTTTTTCTAGATTTTTTTTCTAGATTTTTTTCTAGATTTTTTTTCAAGATTTTTTTTCTAATTTTTTTTCTAGATTTTTTTTTAGATTTTTTTCTAGAATTTTTTCTAGATTTTTTTTCTAGATTTTTTTCTAGATTTATTTTCTAGAATTTTTTTCTAGATTTTTTTTCTAGATTTTTTTCTAGATTTTTTTTCTAGATTTTTTTTCTAGATTTTTTTTCTAGATTTTTTTTCTAGATTTTTTTCTAGATTTTTTTTCTAGATTTTTTTCTAGATTTTTTTTCTAGATTTTTTTTCTAGATTTTTTTCTAGATTTTTTTTCTAGATTTTTTTCTAGATTTTTTTTCAAGATTTTTTTTCTAATTTTTTTTCTAGATTTTTTTTTAGATTTTTTTCTAGAATTTTTTCTAGATTTTTTTTCTAGATTTTTTTCTAGATTTATTTTCTAGAATTTTTTTCTAGATTTTTTTTCTAGATTTTTTTCTAGATTTTTTTTCTAGATTTTTTTTCTAGATTTTTTTTCTAGATTTTTTTTCTAGATTTTTTTCTAGATTTTTTTTCTAGATTTTTTTTCTAGATTTTTTTCTAGATTTTTTTTCTAGATTTTTTTTCTAGATTTTTTTTCTAGATTTTTTTCTAGATTTTTTTTCTAGATTTATTTTCTAGATTTTTTTTCTAGATTTTTTTTCTAGATTTTTTTTCTAGATTTTTTTTCTAGATTTTTTTCTAGATTTTTTTTCTAGATTTTTTTCTAGATTTTTTTTCTAGATTTTTTTTCAAATTTTTTTTCTAGATTTTTTTTTAGATTTTTTTCTAGAATTTTTTCTAGATTTTTTTTCTAGATTTTTTTCTAGATTTATTTTCTAGAATTTTTTTCTAGATTTTTTTTCTAGATTTTTTTCTAGATTTTTTTTCTAGATTTTTTTTCTAGATTTTTTTTCTAGATTTTTTTTCTAGATTTTTTTCTAGATTTTTTTTCTAGATTTTTTTTCTAGATTTTTTTCTAGATTTTTTTTCTAGATTTTTTTTCTAGATTTTTTTTCTAGATTTTTTTTCTAGATTTTTTTCTAGATTTTTTTTCTAGATTTTTTTTCTAGATTTTTTTTCTAGATTTTTTTCTAGATTTTTTTTCTAGATTTTTTTTCTAGATTTTTTTCTAGATTTTTTTTCTAGATTTTTTTCTAGATTTATTTTCTATAATTTTTTTCTAGATTTTTTTTCTAGATTTTTTTCTAGATTTTTTTTCTAGATTTTTTTTCTAGATTTTTTTTCTAGATTTTTTTTCTAGATTTTTTTTCTAGATTTTTTTTCTAGATTTTTTTTCTAGATTTTTTTTCTAGATTTTTTTCCTAGATTTTTTTCTAGATTTTTTTCTAGATTTTTTTCTAGATTTTTTTTCTAGATTTTTTTTCTAGATTTTTTTTCTAGATTTCTTTTTTAGATTTTTTTCTAGAATTCTTTTCTAGATTTTTTTTCTAGATTTTTTTCTAGATTTTTTTTCTAGATTTTTTTTCTAGATTTTTTTTCTAGATTTTTTTTCTAGATTTTTTTTCTAGATTTTTTTCTAGATTTTTTTTCTAGATTTTTTTCCTAGATTTTTTTTCTAGATTTTTTTCTAGATTTTTTTTCTAGATTTTTTTTCTAGATTTTTTTTCTAGATTTTTTTCTAGATTTTTTTTCTAGATTTTTTTTCTAGATTTTTTTTCTAGATTTTTTTTCTAGATTTTTTTTCTAGATTTTTTTCTAGATTTTTTTTCTAGATTTTTTTCTAGATTTTTTTCTAGATTTTTTGTCTAGATTTTTTTCTAGATTTATTTTCTAGATTTTTTTTCTAGATTTTTTTCTAGATTTTTTTTCTAGATTTTTTTCTAGATTTTTTTTCTAGATTTTTTTCTAGATTTTTTTTCTAGATTTTTTTCTAGATTTTTTTTCTAGATTTTTTTTCTAGATTTTTTTTCTAGATTTTTTTCTAGATTTTTTTTCTAGATTTTTTTTCTAGATTTTTTTCTAGATTTTTTTTCTAGATTTTTTTTCTAGATTTTTTTTCTAGATTTTTTTTCTAGATTTTTTTTCTAGATTTTTTTCTAGATTTTTTTTCTAGATTTTTTTTCTAGATTTTTTTTCTAGATTTTTTTTCTAGATTTTTTTCTAGATTTTTTTTCTAGATTTTTTTCTAGATTTTTTTTCTAGATTTTTTTCTAGATTTTTTTTCTAGATTTTTTTTCTAGATTTTTTTTCTAGATTTTTTTCCAGAATTTTTTTCTAGATTTTTTTCTAGATTTTTTTCTAGAATTTTTTTCTAGATTTTTTTTCTAGATTTTTTTTTAGATTTTTTTTCTAGATTTTTTTCCTAGATTTTTTTCTAGATTTTTTTTCTAGATTTTTTTCTAGATTTATTTTCTAGATTTTTTTTCTAGATTTTTTTCTAGATTTTTTTTCTAGATTTTTTTCTAGATTTTTTTTCTAGATTTTTTTCTAGATTTTTTTTCTAGATTTTTTTTCTAGATTTTTTTTCTAGATTTTTTTTCTAGATTTTTTTCCTAGATTTTTTTCTAGATTTTTTTTCTAGATTTTTTTCTAGATTTTTTTCTAGATTTTTTTTCTAGATTTTTTTTCTAGATTTTTTTTCTAGATTTTTTTTTTAGATTTTTTTCTAGAATTCTTTTCTAGATTTTTTTTCTAGATTTTTTTCTAGATTTTTTTTCTAGATTTTTTTTCTAGATTTTTTTTCTAGATTTTTTTTCTAGATTTTTTTTCTAGATTTTTTTCTAGATTTTTTTTCTAGATTTTTTTCTAGATTTTTTTTCTAGATTTTTTTTCTAATTTTTTTTCTAGATTTTTTTTTAGATTTTTTTCTAGAATTTTTTCTAGATTTTTTTTCTAGATTTTTTTCTAGATTTTTTTTCTAGATTTTTTTCTAGATTTTTTTTCTAGATTTTTTTTCTAGATTTTTTTTCTAGATTTTTTTTCTAGATTTTTTTCTAGATTTTTTTTCTAGATTTTTTTCTAGATTTTTTTTCTAGATTTTTTTCTAAATTTTTTTTCTAGATTTTTTTTCTAGATTTTTTTTCTAGATTTTTTTCCAGAATTTTTTTCTAAATTTTTTTCTAGATTTTTTTCTAGAATTTTTTTCTAGATTTTTTTTCTAGATTTTTTTTTAGATTTTCTTTCTAGATTTTTTTCCTAGATTTTTTTCTAGATTTTTTTTCTAGATTTTTTTCTAGATTTATTTTCTAGATTTTTTTTCTAGATTTTTTTCTAGATTTTTTTCTAGATTTTTTTTCTAGATTTTTTTTCTAGATTTTTTTTCTAGATTTTTTTTCTAGATTTTTTTCTAGATTTATTTTCTAGATTTTTTTTCTAGATTTTTTTCTAGATTTTTTTCTAGATTTTTTTTCTAGATTTTTTTTCTAGATTTTTTTTCTAGATTTTTTTTCTAGATTTTTTTTCTAGATTTTTTTTCTAGATTTTTTTCCTAGATTTTTTTCTAGATTTTTTTTCTAGATTTTTTTCTAGATTTTTTTCTAGATTTTTTTTCTAGATTTTTTTTCTAGATTTTTTTTCTAGATTTTTTTTCTAGATTTTTTTTTTAGATTTTTTTCTAGAATTCTTTTCTAGATTTTTTTTCTAGATTTTTTTCTAGATTTTTTTTCTAGATTTTTTTTCTAGATTTTTTTTCTAGATTTTTTTTCTAGATTTTTTTTCTAGATTTTTTTCTAGATTTTTTTTCTAGATTTTTTTCTAGATTTTTTTTCTAGATTTTTTTTCTAATTTTTTTTCTAGATTTTTTTTTAGATTTTTTTCTAGAATTTTTTCTAGATTTTTTTTCTAGATTTTTTTCTAGATTTTTTTTCTAGATTTTTTTCTAGATTTTTTTTCTAGATTTTTTTTCTAGATTTTTTTTCTAGATTTTTTTTCTAGATTTTTTTCTAGATTTTTTTTCTAGATTTTTTTCTAGATTTTTTTTCTAGATTTTTTTCTAAATTTTTTTTCTAGATTTTTTTTCTAGATTTTTTTTCTAGATTTTTTTCCAGAATTTTTTTCTAAATTTTTTTCTAGATTTTTTTCTAGAATTTTTTTCTAGATTTTTTTTCTAGATTTTTTTTTAGATTTTTTTTCTAGATTTTTTTCCTAGATTTTTTTCTAGATTTTTTTTCTAGATTTTTTTCTAGATTTATTTTCTAGATTTTTTTTCTAGATTTTTTTCTAGATTTATTTTCTAGATTTTTTTTCTAGATTTTTTTTCTAGATTTTTTTTCTAGATTTTTTTTCTAGATTTTTTTTCTAGATTTTTTTCTAGATTTTTTTTCTAGATTTTTTTTCTAGATTTTTTTCTAGATTTTTTTCTAGATTTTTTTTCTAGATTTTTTTTCTAGATTTTTTTTCTAGATTTTTTTTCTAGATTTTTTTTCTAGATTTTTTTCTAGATTTTTTTTCTAGATTTTTTTCTAGATTTTTTTCTAGATTTTTTGTCTAGATTTTTTTCTAGATTTATTTTCTAGATTTTTTTTCTAGATTTTTTTCTAGATTTTTTTCTAGATTTTTTTTCTAGATTTTTTTCTAGATTTTTTTTCTAGATTTTTTTCTAGATTTTTTTTCTAGATTTTTTTTCTAGATTTTTTTCTAGATTTTTTTTCTAGATTTTTTTTCTAGATTTTTTTCTAGATTTGTTTTCTAGATTTTTTTTCTAGATTTTTTTTCTAGATTTTTTTTCTAGATTTTTTTTCTAGATTTTTTTCTAGATTTTTTTTCTAGATTTTTTTTCTAGATTTTTTTTCTAGATTTTTTTCTAGATTTTTTTTCTAGATTTTTTTCTAGATTTTTTTTCTAGATTTTTTTCTAGATTTTTTTTCTAGATTTTTTTTCTAGATTTTTTTTCTAGATTTTTTTCCAGAATTTTTTTCTAGATTTTTTTCTAGATTTTTTTCTAGAATTTTTTTCTAGATTTTTTTTCTAGATTTTTTTTTAGATTTTTTTTCTAGATTTTTTTCCTAGATTTTTTTCTAGATTTTTTTTCTAGATTTTTTTCTAGATTTATTTTCTAGATTTTTTTTCTAGATTTTTTTCTAGATTTTTTTTCTAGATTTTTTTCTAGATTTTTTTTCTAGATTTTTTTCTAGATTTTTTTTCTAGATTTTTTTTCTAGATTTTTTTTCTAGATTTTTTTTCTAGATTTTTTTCCTAGATTTTTTTCTAGATTTTTTTCTAGATTTTTTTCTAGATTTTTTTCTAGATTTATTTCTAGATTTTTTGTCTAGATTTTTTTCTAGATTTTTTTCTAGATTTTTTTTCTAGATTTTTTTCTAGATTTTTTTCTAGATTTTTTTTCTAGATTTTTTTCTAGATTTTTTTTCTAGATTTTTTTCTAGATTTTTTTTCTAGATTTTTTTTCTAGATTTTTTTCTAGATTTTTTTTCTAGATTTTTTTTCTAGATTTTTTTCTAGATTTGTTTTCTAGATTTTTTTTCTAGATTTTTTTTCTAGATTTTTTTTCTAGATTTTTTTTCTAGATTTTTTTCTAGATTTTTTTTCTAGATTTTTTTTCTAATTTTTTTTCTAGATTTGTTTTCTAGATTTTTTTTCTAGATTTTTTTTCTAGATTTTTTTTCTAGATTTTTTTTCTAGATTTTTTTCTAGATTTTTTTTCTAGATTTTTTTTCTAATTTTTTTTCTAGATTTTTTTTCTAATTTTTTTCTAGAATTTTTTCTAGATTTTTTTTCTAGATTTTTTTTCTAGATTTTTTTTCTAGATTTTTTTCTAGATTTTTTTTCTAGATTTTTTTCTAGATTTTTTTTCTAGATTTTTTTTCTAATTTTTTTTCTAGATTTTTTTTCTAATTTTTTTCTAGAATTTTTTCTAGATTTTTTTTCTAGATTTTTTTTCTAGATTTTTTTCTAGATTTTTTTTCTAGATTTTTTTCTAGATTTTTTTTCTAGATTTTTTTTCTAGATTTTTTTTCTAGATTTTTTTTCTAGATTTTTTTCCTAGATTTTTTTCTAGATTTTTTTTCTAGATTTTTTTCTAGATTTTTTTCTAGATTTATTTTCTAGATTTTTTTTCTAGATTTTTTTCTAGATTTTTTTTCTAGATTTTTTTCTAGATTTTTTTTCTAGATTTTTTTCTAGATTTTTTTTCTAGATTTTTTTTCTAGATTTTTTTTCTAGATTTTTTTTCTAGATTTTTTTCCTAGATTTTTTTCTAGATTTTTTTCCTAGATTTTTTTCTAGATTTTTTTCTAGATTTTTTTTCTAGATTTTTTTTCTAGATTTTTTTTCTAGATTTTTTTTTTAGATTTTTTTCTAGAATTCTTTTCTAGATTTTTTTTCTAGATTTTTTTCTAGATTTTTTTTCTAGATTTTTTTTCTAGATTTCTTTTCTAGATTTTTTTTCTAGATTTTTTTTCTAGATTTTTTTCTAGATTTTTTTTCTAGATTTTTTTCTATAATTTTTTTCTAGATTTTTTTTTTAGATTTTTTTCTAGAATTCTTTTCTAGATTTTTTTCTAGATTTTTTTTCTAGATTTTTTTCTAGATTTTTTTTCTAGATTTTTTTTCTAGATTTTTTTTCTAGATTTTTTTCCAGAATTTTTTTCTAGATTTTTTTCTAGATTTTTTTCTAGAATTTTTTTCTAGATTTTTTTTCTAGATTTTTTTTTAGATTTTTTTTCTAGATTTTTTTCCTAGATTTTTTTCTAGATTTTTTTTCTAGATTTTTTTCTAGATTTATTTTCTAGATTTTTTTTCTAGATTTTTTTCTAGATTTTTTTTCTAGATTTTTTTCTAGATTTTTTTTCTAGATTTTTTTCTAGATTTTTTTTCTAGATTTTTTTTCTAGATTTTTTTTCTAGATTTTTTTTCTAGATTTTTTTCCTAGATTTTTTTCTAGATTTTTTTTCTAGATTTTTTTCTAGATTTTTTTCTAGATTTATTTTCTAGATTTTTTTTCTAGATTTTTTTCTAGATTTTTTTTCTAGATTTTTTTCTAGATTTTTTTTCTAGATTTTTTTCTAGATTTTTTTTCTAGATTTTTTTTCTAGATTTTTTTTCTAGATTTTTTTTCTAGATTTTTTTCCTAGATTTTTTTCTAGATTTTTTTCCTAGATTTTTTTCTAGATTTTTTTCTAGATTTTTTTTCTAGATTTTTTTTCTAGATTTTTTTTCTAGATTTTTTTCTAGATTTTTTTTCTAGATTTTTTTCTAGATTTTTTTTCTAGATTTTTTTTCTAATTTTTTTTCTAGATTTTTTTTCTAATTTTTTTCTAGAATTTTTTCTAGATTTTTTTTCTAGATTTTTTTTCTAGATTTTTTTTCTAGATTTTTTTCTAGATTTTTTTTCTAGATTTTTTTCTAGATTTTTTTTCTAGATTTTTTTTCTAATTTTTTTTCTAGATTTTTTTTCTAATTTTTTTCTAGAATTTTTTCTAGATTTTTTTTCTAGATTTTTTTTCTAGATTTTTTTCTAGATTTTTTTTCTAGATTTTTTTCTAGATTTTTTTTCTAGATTTTTTTTCTAGATTTTTTTTCTAGATTTTTTTTCTAGATTTTTTTCCTAGATTTTTTTCTAGATTTTTTTTCTAGATTTTTTTCTAGATTTTTTTCTAGATTTATTTTCTAGATTTTTTTTCTAGATTTTTTTCTAGATTTTTTTTCTAGATTTTTTTCTAGATTTTTTTTCTAGATTTTTTTCTAGATTTTTTTTCTAGATTTTTTTTCTAGATTTTTTTCTAGATTTTTTTTCTAGATTTTTTTCCTAGATTTTTTTCTAGATTTTTTTCCTAGATTTTTTTCTAGATTTTTTTCTAGATTTTTTTTCTAGATTTTTTTTCTAGATTTTTTTTCTAGATTTTTTTTTTAGATTTTTTTCTAGAATTCTTTTCTAGATTTTTTTTCTAGATTTTTTTCTAGATTTTTTTTCTAGATTTTTTTTCTAGATTTTTTTTCTAGATTTTTTTTCTAGATTTTTTTTCTAGATTTTTTTCTAGATTTTTTTTCTAGATTTTTTTCTAGATTTTTTTTCTAGATTTTTTTTCTAATTTTTTTTCTAGATTTTTTTTCTAATTTTTTTCTAGAATTTTTTCTAGATTTTTTTTCTAGATTTTTTTTCTAGATTTTTTTTCTAGATTTTTTTCTAGATTTTTTTTCTAGATTTTTTTCTAGATTTTTTTTCTAGATTTTTTTTCTAATTTTTTTTCTAGATTTTTTTTCTAATTTTTTTCTAGAATTTTTTCTAGATTTTTTTTCTAGATTTTTTTTCTAGATCTTTTTCTAGATTTTTTTTCTAGATTTTTTTCTAGATTTTTTTTCTAGATTTTTTTTCTAGATTTTTTTTCTAGATTTTTTTTCTAGATTTTTTTTCTAGATTTTTTTCCTAGATTTTTTTCTAGATTTTTTTTCTAGATTTTTTTCTAGATTTTTTTCTAGATTTTTTTTCTAGATTTTTTTTCTAGATTTTTTTTCTAGATTTTTTTTTTAGATTTTTTTCTAGAATTCTTTTCTAGATTTTTTTTCTAGATTTTTTTCTAGATTTTTTTTCTAGATTTTTTTTCTAGATTTTTTTTCTAGATTTTTTTTCTAGATTTTTTTCTAGATTTTTTTTCTAGATTTTTTTCTAGATTTTTTTTCTAGATTTTTTTTCTAATTTTTTTTCTAGATTTTTTTTCTAATTTTTTTCTAGAATTTTTTCTAGATTTTTTTTCTAGATTTTTTTTCTAGATTTTTTTCTAGATTTTTTTTCTAGATTTTTTTCTAGATTTTTTTTCTAGATTTTTTTCTAGATTTTTTTTCTAGATTTTTTTCTAGATTTTTTTTCTAGATTTTTTTTCTAGATTTTTTTTCTAGATTTTTTTCCAGAATTTTTTTCTAGATTTTTTTCTAGATTTTTTTCTAGAATTTTTTTCTAGATTTTTTTTCTAGATTTTTTTTTAGATTTTTTTTCTAGATTTTTTTCCTAGATTTTTTTCTAGATTTTTTTTCTAGATTTTTTTCTAGATTTATTTTCTAGATTTTTTTTCTAGATTTTTTTCTAGATTTTTTTTCTAGATTTTTTTCTAGATTTTTTTTCTAGATTTTTTTCTAGATTTTTTTTCTAGATTTTTTTTCTAGATTTTTTTTCTAGATTTTTTTCCAGAATTTTTTTCTAGATTTTTTTCTAGATTTTTTTCTAGAATTTTTTTCTAGATTTTTTTTCTAGATTTTTTTTTAGATTTTTTTTCTAGATTTTTTTCCTAGATTTTTTTCTAGATTTTTTTTCTAGATTTTTTTCTAGATTTATTTTCTAGATTTTTTTTCTAGATTTTTTTCTAGATTTTTTTTCTAGATTTTTTTCTAGATTTTTTTTCTAGATTTTTTTCTAGATTTTTTTTCTAGATTTTTTTTCTAGATTTTTTTTCTAGATTTTTTTTCTAGATTTTTTTCCTAGATTTTTTTCTAGATTTTTTTTCTAGATTTTTTTCTAGATTTTTTTCTAGATTTATTTTCTAGATTTTTTTTCTAGATTTTTTTCTAGATTTTTTTTCTAGATTTTTTTTCTAGATTTTTTTTCTAGATTTTTTTTCTAGATTTTTTTCCTAGATTTTTTTCTAGATTTTTTTCCTAGATTTTTTTCTAGATTTTTTTCTAGATTTTTTTTCTAGATTTTTTTTCTAGATTTTTTTTCTAGATTTTTTTTCTAGATTTTTTTCCTAGATTTTTTTCTAGATTTTTTTCCTAGATTTTTTTCTAGATTTTTTTCTAGATTTTTTTTCTAGATTTTTTTTCTAGATTTTTTTTCTAGATTTTTTTCTAGATTTTTTTTCTAGATTTTTTTCTAGATTTTTTTTCTAGATTTTTTTTCTAATTTTTTTTCTAGATTTTTTTTCTAATTTTTTTCTAGAATTTTTTCTAGATTTTTTTTCTAGATTTTTTTTCTAGATTTTTTTTCTAGATTTTTTTCTAGATTTTTTTTCTAGATTTTTTTCTAGATTTTTTTTCTAGATTTTTTTTCTAATTTTTTTTCTAGATTTTTTTTCTAATTTTTTTCTAGAATTTTTTCTAGATTTTTTTTCTAGATTTTTTTTCTAGATTTTTTTCTAGATTTTTTTTCTAGATTTTTTTCTAGATTTTTTTTCTAGATTTTTTTTCTAGATTTTTTTTCTAGATTTTTTTTCTAGATTTTTTTCCTAGATTTTTTTCTAGATTTTTTTTCTAGATTTTTTT
Source organism: Oncorhynchus mykiss (assembly GCF_057628025.1). Taxonomy (NCBI): domain Eukaryota; kingdom Metazoa; phylum Chordata; class Actinopteri; order Salmoniformes; family Salmonidae; genus Oncorhynchus; species Oncorhynchus mykiss. The sequence continues at coordinate 27,377,698 of NC_143043.1, read as the reverse complement.
CTAGATTTTTTTCTAGATTTATTTTCTAGATTTTTTTTCTAGATTTTTTTCTAGATTTTTTTTCTAGATTTTTTTCTAGATTTTTTTTCTAGATTTTTTTCTAGATTTTTTTTCTAGATTTTTTTTCTAGATTTTTTTTCTAGATTTTTTTTCTAGATTTTTTTCCTAGATTTTTTTCTAGATTTTTTTCCTAGATTTTTTTCTAGATTTTTTTCTAGATTTTTTTTCTAGATTTTTTTTCTAGATTTTTTTTCTAGATTTTTTTTTTAGATTTTTTTCTAGAATTCTTTTCTAGATTTTTTTTCTAGATTTTTTTTCTAGATTTTTTTTCTAGATTTTTTTTCTAGATTTTTTTTCTAGATTTTTTTCCTAGATTTTTTTCTAGATTTTTTTCCTAGATTTTTTTCTAGATTTTTTTCTAGATTTTTTTTCTAGATTTTTTTTCTAGATTTTTTTTCTAGATTTTTTTTTTAGATTTTTTTCTAGAATTCTTTTCTAGATTTTTTTTCTAGATTTTTTTCTAGATTTTTTTTCTAGATTTTTTTTCTAGATTTTTTTTCTAGATTTTTTTTCTAGATTTTTTTTCTAGATTTTTTTCTAGATTTTTTTTCTAGATTTTTTTCTAGATTTTTTTTCTAGATTTTTTTTCTAATTTTTTTTCTAGATTTTTTTTCTAATTTTTTTCTAGAATTTTTTCTAGATTTTTTTTCTAGATTTTTTTTCTAGATTTTTTTTCTAGATTTTTTTCTAGATTTTTTTTCTAGATTTTTTTCTAGATTTTTTTTCTAGATTTTTTTTCTAATTTTTTTTCTAGATTTTTTTTCTAATTTTTTTCTAGAATTTTTTCTAGATTTTTTTTCTAGATTTTTTTTCTAGATTTTTTTCTAGATTTTTTTTCTAGATTTTTTTCTAGATTTTTTTTCTAGATTTTTTTTCTAGATTTTTTTTCTAGATTTTTTTTCTAGATTTTTTTTCTAGATTTTTTTCCTAGATTTTTTTCTAGATTTTTTTCCTAGATTTTTTTCTAGATTTTTTTCTAGATTTTTTTTCTAGATTTTTTTTCTAGATTTTTTTTCTAGATTTTTTTTTTAGATTTTTTTCTAGAATTCTTTTCTAGATTTTTTTTCTAGATTTTTTTCTAGATTTTTTTTCTAGATTTTTTTTCTAGATTTTTTTTCTAGATTTTTTTTCTAGATTTTTTTTCTAGATTTTTTTCTAGATTTTTTTTCTAGATTTTTTTCTAGATTTTTTTTCTAGATTTTTTTTCTAATTTTTTTTCTAGATTTTTTTTCTAATTTTTTTCTAGAATTTTTTCTAGATTTTTTTTCTAGATTTTTTTTCTAGATTTTTTTCTAGATTTTTTTTCTAGATTTTTTTCTAGATTTTTTTTCTAGATTTTTTTTCTAGATTTTTTTTCTAGATTTTTTTTCTAGATTTTTTTTCTAGATTTTTTTCCTAGATTTTTTTCTAGATTTTTTTCCTAGATTTTTTTCTAGATTTTTTTCTAGATTTTTTTTCTAGATTTTTTTTCTAGATTTTTTTTCTAGATTTTTTTTTTAGATTTTTTTCTAGAATTCTTTTCTAGATTTTTTTTCTAGATTTTTTTCTAGATTTTTTTTCTAGATTTTTTTTCTAGATTTTTTTTCTAGATTTTTTTTCTAGATTTTTTTTCTAGATTTTTTTCTAGATTTTTTTTCTAGATTTTTTTCTAGATTTTTTTTCTAGATTTTTTTTCTAATTTTTTTTCTAGATTTTTTTTCTAATTTTTTTCTAGAATTTTTTCTAGATTTTTTTTCTAGATTTTTTTTCTAGATTTTTTTCTAGATTTTTTTTCTAGATTTTTTTCTAGATTTTTTTTCTAGATTTTTTTCTAGATTTTTTTTCTAGATTTTTTTCTAGATTTTTTTTCTAGATTTTTTTTCTAGATTTTTTTTCTAGATTTTTTTCCAGAATTTTTTTCTAGATTTTTTTCTAGATTTTTTTCTAGAATTTTTTTCTAGATTTTTTTTCTAGATTTTTTTTTAGATTTTTTTTCTAGATTTTTTTCCTAGATTTTTTTCTAGATTTTTTTTCTAGATTTTTTTCTAGATTTATTTTCTAGATTTTTTTTCTAGATTTTTTTCTAGATTTTTTTTCTAGATTTTTTTCTAGATTTTTTTTCTAGATTTTTTTCTAGATTTTTTTTCTAGATTTTTTTTCTAGATTTTTTTTCTAGATTTTTTTCCAGAATTTTTTTCTAGATTTTTTTCTAGATTTTTTTCTAGAATTTTTTTCTAGATTTTTTTTCTAGATTTTTTTTTAGATTTTTTTTCTAGATTTTTTTCCTAGATTTTTTTCTAGATTTTTTTTCTAGATTTTTTTCTAGATTTATTTTCTAGATTTTTTTTCTAGATTTTTTTCTAGATTTTTTTTCTAGATTTTTTTCTAGATTTTTTTTCTAGATTTTTTTCTAGATTTTTTTTCTAGATTTTTTTTCTAGATTTTTTTTCTAGATTTTTTTTCTAGATTTTTTTCCTAGATTTTTTTCTAGATTTTTTTTCTAGATTTTTTTCTAGATTTTTTTCTAGATTTATTTTCTAGATTTTTTTTCTAGATTTTTTTCTAGATTTTTTTTCTAGATTTTTTTCTAGATTTTTTTTCTAGATTTTTTTCTAGATTTTTTTTCTAGATTTTTTTTCTAGATTTTTTTTCTAGATTTTTTTTCTAGATTTTTTTCCTAGATTTTTTTCTAGATTTTTTTCCTAGATTTTTTTCTAGATTTTTTTCTAGATTTTTTTTCTAGATTTTTTTTCTAGATTTTTTTTCTAGATTTTTTTTCTAGATTTTTTTCCTAGATTTTTTTCTAGATTTTTTTCCTAGATTTTTTTCTAGATTTTTTTCTAGATTTTTTTTCTAGATTTTTTTTCTAGATTTTTTTTCTAGATTTTTTTCTAGATTTTTTTTCTAGATTTTTTTCTAGATTTTTTTTCTAGATTTTTTTTCTAATTTTTTTTCTAGATTTTTTTTCTAATTTTTTTCTAGAATTTTTTCTAGATTTTTTTTCTAGATTTTTTTTCTAGATTTTTTTTCTAGATTTTTTTCTAGATTTTTTTTCTAGATTTTTTTCTAGATTTTTTTTCTAGATTTTTTTTCTAATTTTTTTTCTAGATTTTTTTTCTAATTTTTTTCTAGAATTTTTTCTAGATTTTTTTTCTAGATTTTTTTTCTAGATTTTTTTCTAGATTTTTTTTCTAGATTTTTTTCTAGATTTTTTTTCTAGATTTTTTTTCTAGATTTTTTTTCTAGATTTTTTTTCTAGATTTTTTTCCTAGATTTTTTTCTAGATTTTTTTTCTAGATTTTTTTCTAGATTTTTTTCTAGATTTATTTTCTAGATTTTTTTTCTAGATTTTTTTCTAGATTTTTTTTCTAGATTTTTTTCTAGATTTTTTTTCTAGATTTTTTTCTAGATTTTTTTTCTAGATTTTTTTTCTAGATTTTTTTTCTAGATTTTTTTTCTAGATTTTTTTCCTAGATTTTTTTCTAGATTTTTTTCCTAGATTTTTTTCTAGATTTTTTTCTAGATTTTTTTTCTAGATTTTTTTTCTAGATTTTTTTTCTAGATTTTTTTTTTAGATTTTTTTCTAGAATTCTTTTCTAGATTTTTTTTCTAGATTTTTTTTCTAGATTTTTTTTCTAGATTTTTTTTCTAGATTTTTTTTCTAGATTTTTTTCTAGATTTTTTTTCTAGATTTTTTTCTAGATTTTTTTTCTAGATTTTTTTTCTAATTTTTTTTCTAGATTTTTTTTCTAATTTTTTTCTAGAATTTTTTCTAGATTTTTTTTCTAGATTTTTTTTCTAGATTTTTTTCTAGATTTTTTTTCTAGATTTTTTTCTAGATTTTTTTTCTAGATTTTTTTTCTAATTTTTTTTCTAGATTTTTTTTCTAATTTTTTTTCTAATTTTTTTCTAGAATTTTTTCTAGATTTTTTTTCTAGATTTTTTTTCTAGATTTTTTTCTAGATTTTTTTTCTAGATTTTTTTCTAGATTTTTTTTCTAGATTTTTTTTCTAGATTTTTTTTCTAGATTTTTTTTCTAGATTTTTTTCTAGATTTTTTTTCTAGATTTTTTTCTAGATTTTTTTTCTAGATTTTTTTTCTAGATTTTTTTTCTAGATTTTTTTTCTAGATTTTTTTCCTAGATTTTTTTCTAGATTTTTTTTCTAGATTTTTTTCTAGATTTTTTTCTAGATTTATTTTCTAGATTTTTTTTCTAGATTTTTTTCTAGATTTTTTTTCTAGATTTTTTTCTAGATTTTTTTTCTAGATTTTTTTCTAGATTTTTTTTCTAGATTTTTTTTCTAGATTTTTTTTCTAGATTTTTTTTCTAGATTTTTTTCCTAGATTTTTTTCTAGATTTTTTTCCTAGATTTTTTTCTAGATTTTTTTCTAGATTTTTTTTCTAGATTTTTTTTCTAGATTTTTTTTCTAGATTTTTTTTCTAGATTTTTTTCCTAGATTTTTTTCTAGATTTTTTTCCTAGATTTTTTTCTAGATTTTTTTCTAGATTTTTTTTCTAGATTTTTTTTCTAGATTTTTTTTCTAGATTTTTTTCTAGATTTTTTTTCTAGATTTTTTTCTAGATTTTTTTTCTAGATTTTTTTTCTAATTTTTTTTCTAGATTTTTTTTCTAATTTTTTTCTAGAATTTTTTCTAGATTTTTTTTCTAGATTTTTTTTCTAGATTTTTTTTCTAGATTTTTTTCTAGATTTTTTTTCTAGATTTTTTTCTAGATTTTTTTTCTAGATTTTTTTTCTAATTTTTTTTCTAGATTTTTTTTCTAATTTTTTTCTAGAATTTTTTCTAGATTTTTTTTCTAGATTTTTTTTCTAGATTTTTTTCTAGATTTTTTTTCTAGATTTTTTTCTAGATTTTTTTTCTAGATTTTTTTTCTAGATTTTTTTTCTAGATTTTTTTTCTAGATTTTTTTCTAGATTTTTTTTCTAGATTTTTTTCTAGATTTTTTTCTAGATTTATTTTCTAGATTTTTTTTCTAGATTTTTTTCTAGATTTTTTTTCTAGATTTTTTTCTAGATTTTTTTTCTAGATTTTTTTCTAGATTTTTTTTCTAGATTTTTTTTCTAGATTTTTTTTCTAGATTTTTTTTCTAGATTTTTTTCCTAGATTTTTTTCTAGATTTTTTTCCTAGATTTTTTTCTAGATTTTTTTCCTAGATTTTTTTCTAGATTTTTTTCTAGATTTTTTTTCTAGATTTTTTTTCTAGATTTTTTTTCTAGATTTTTTTTTTAGATTTTTTTCTAGATTTTTTTTCTAGATTTTTTTTCTAGATTTTTTTCTAGATTTTTTTTCTAGATTTTTTTCTAGATTTTTTTTCTAGATTTTTTTTCTAATTTTTTTTCTAGATTTTTTTTCTAATTTTTTTCTAGAATTTTTTCTAGATTTTTTTTCTAGATTTTTTTTCTAGATTTTTTTTCTAGATTTTTTTCTAGATTTTTTTTCTAGATTTTTTTCTAGATTTTTTTTCTAGATTTTTTTTCTAATTTTTTTTCTAGATTTTTTTTCTAATTTTTTTCTAGAATTTTTTCTAGATTTTTTTTCTAGATTTTTTTTCTAGATTTTTTTCTAGATTTTTTTTCTAGATTTTTTTCTAGATTTTTTTTCTAGATTTTTTTTCTAGATTTTTTTTCTAGATTTTTTTTCTAGATTTTTTTTCTAGATTTTTTTCCTAGATTTTTTTCTAGATTTTTTTCCTAGATTTTTTTCTAGATTTTTTTCTAGATTTTTTTTCTAGATTTTTTTTCTAGATTTTTTTTCTAGATTTTTTTTTTAGATTTTTTTCTAGAATTCTTTTCTAGATTTTTTTTCTAGATTTTTTTCTAGATTTTTTTTCTAGATTTTTTTTCTAGATTTTTTTTCTAGATTTTTTTTCTAGATTTTTTTTCTAGATTTTTTTCTAGATTTTTTTTCTAGATTTTTTTCTAGATTTTTTTTCTAGATTTTTTTTCTAATTTTTTTTCTAGATTTTTTTTCTAATTTTTTTCTAGAATTTTTTCTAGATTTTTTTTCTAGATTTTTTTTCTAGATTTTTTTCTAGATTTTTTTTCTAGATTTTTTTCTAGATTTTTTTTCTAGATTTTTTTCTAGATTTTTTTTCTAGATTTTTTTCTAGATTTTTTTTCTAGATTTTTTTTCTAGATTTTTTTTCTAGATTTTTTTCCAGAATTTTTTTCTAGATTTTTTTCTAGATTTTTTTCTAGATTTTTTTCTAGAATTTTTTTCTAGATTTTTTTTCTAGATTTTTTTTTAGATTTTTTTTCTAGATTTTTTTCCTAGATTTTTTTTCTAGATTTTTTTTCTAGATTTTTTTCCTAGATTTTTTTCTAGATTTTTTTTCTAGATTTTTTTTCTAGATTTTTTTCTAGATTTTTTTTCTAGATTTTTTTCTAGATTTTTTTTCTAGATTTTTTTTCTAATTTTTTTTCTAGATTTTTTTTCTAATTTTTTTCTAGAATTTTTTCTAGATTTTTTTTCTAGATTTTTTTTCTAGATTTTTTTTCTAGATTTTTTTCTAGATTTTTTTTCTAGATTTTTTTCTAGATTTTTTTTCTAGATTTTTTTTCTAATTTTTTTTCTAGATTTTTTTTCTAATTTTTTTCTAGAATTTTTTCTAGATTTTTTTTCTAGATTTTTTTTCTAGATTTTTTTTCTAGATTTTTTTCTAGATTTTTTTTCTAGATTTTTTTCTAGATTTTTTTTCTAGATTTTTTTTCTAGATTTTTTTTCTAGATTTTTTTTCTAGATTTTTTTTCTAGATTTTTTTCCTAGATTTTTTTCTAGATTTTTTTCCTAGATTTTTTTCTAGATTTTTTTCTAGATTTTTTTTCTAGATTTTTTTTCTAGATTTTTTTTCTAGATTTTTTTTTTAGATTTTTTTCTAGAATTCTTTTCTAGATTTTTTTTCTAGATTTTTTTCTAGATTTTTTTTCTAGATTTTTTTTCTAGATTTTTTTTCTAGATTTTTTTTCTAGATTTTTTTTCTAGATTTTTTTCTAGATTTTTTTTCTAGATTTTTTTTCTAGATTTTTTTTCTAATTTTTTTTCTAGATTTTTTTTCTAATTTTTTTCTAGAATTTTTTCTAGATTTTTTTTCTAGATTTTTTTTCTAGATTTTTTTCTAGATTTTTTTTCTAGATTTTTTTCTAGATTTTTTTTCTAGATTTTTTTTCTAGATTTTTTTTCTAGATTTTTTTTCTAGATTTTTTTTCTAGATTTTTTTCCTAGATTTTTTTCTAGATTTTTTTCCTAGATTTTTTTCTAGATTTTTTTCTAGATTTTTTTTCTAGATTTTTTTTCTAGATTTTTTTTCTAGATTTTTTTTTTAGATTTTTTTCTAGAATTCTTTTCTAGATTTTTTTTCTAGATTTTTTTCTAGATTTTTTTTCTAGATTTTTTTTCTAGATTTTTTTTCTAGATTTTTTTTCTAGATTTTTTTTCTAGATTTTTTTCTAGATTTTTTTTCTAGATTTTTTTCTAGATTTTTTTTCTAGATTTTTTTTCTAATTTTTTTTCTAGATTTTTTTTCTAATTTTTTTCTAGAATTTTTTCTAGATTTTTTTTCTAGATTTTTTTTCTAGATTTTTTTCTAGATTTTTTTTCTAGATTTTTTTCTAGATTTTTTTTCTAGATTTTTTTCTAGATTTTTTTTCTAGATTTTTTTCTAGATTTTTTTTCTAGATTTTTTTTCTAGATTTTTTTTCTAGATTTTTTTCCAGAATTTTTTTCTAGATTTTTTTCTAGATTTTTTTCTAGAATTTTTTTCTAGATTTTTTTTCTAGATTTTTTTTTAGATTTTTTTTCTAGATTTTTTTCCTAGATTTTTTTCTAGATTTTTTTTCTAGATTTTTTTCTAGATTTATTTTCTAGATTTTTTTTCTAGATTTTTTTCTAGATTTTTTTTCTAGATTTTTTTCTAGATTTTTTTTCTAGATTTTTTTCTAGATTTTTTTTCTAGATTTTTTTTCTAGATTTTTTTTCTAGATTTTTTTCCAGAATTTTTTTCTAGATTTTTTTCTAGATTTTTTTCTAGAATTTTTTTCTAGATTTTTTTTCTAGATTTTTTTTTAGATTTTTTTTCTAGATTTTTTTCCTAGATTTTTTTCTAGATTTTTTTTCTAGATTTTTTTCTAGATTTATTTTCTAGATTTTTTTTCTAGATTTTTTTCTAGATTTTTTTTCTAGATTTTTTTCTAGATTTTTTTTCTAGATTTTTTTCTAGATTTTTTTTCTAGATTTTTTTTCTAGATTTTTTTTCTAGATTTTTTTTCTAGATTTTTTTCCTAGATTTTTTTCTAGATTTTTTTTCTAGATTTTTTTCTAGATTTTTTTCTAGATTTATTTTCTAGATTTTTTTTCTAGATTTTTTTCTAGATTTTTTTTCTAGATTTTTTTCTAGATTTTTTTTCTAGATTTTTTTCTAGATTTTTTTTCTAGATTTTTTTTCTAGATTTTTTTTCTAGATTTTTTTTCTAGATTTTTTTCCTAGATTTTTTTCTAGATTTTTTTCCTAGATTTTTTTCTAGATTTTTTTCTAGATTTTTTTTCTAGATTTTTTTTCTAGATTTTTTTTCTAGATTTTTTTTCTAGATTTTTTTCCTAGATTTTTTTCTAGATTTTTTTCCTAGATTTTTTTCTAGATTTTTTTCTAGATTTTTTTTCTAGATTTTTTTTCTAGATTTTTTTTCTAGATTTTTTTCTAGATTTTTTTTCTAGATTTTTTTCTAGATTTTTTTTCTAGATTTTTTTTCTAATTTTTTTTCTAGATTTTTTTTCTAATTTTTTTCTAGAATTTTTTCTAGATTTTTTTTCTAGATTTTTTTTCTAGATTTTTTTTCTAGATTTTTTTCTAGATTTTTTTTCTAGATTTTTTTCTAGATTTTTTTTCTAGATTTTTTTTCTAATTTTTTTTCTAGATTTTTTTTCTAATTTTTTTCTAGAATTTTTTCTAGATTTTTTTTCTAGATTTTTTTTCTAGATTTTTTTCTAGATTTTTTTTCTAGATTTTTTTCTAGATTTTTTTTCTAGATTTTTTTTCTAGATTTTTTTTCTAGATTTTTTTTCTAGATTTTTTTCCTAGTTTTTTTTCTAGATTTTTTTTCTAGATTTTTTTCTAGATTTTTTTCTAGATTTATTTTCTAGATTTTTTTTCTAGATTTTTTTCTAGATTTTTTTTCTAGATTTTTTTCTAGATTTTTTTTCTAGATTTTTTTCTAGATTTTTTTTCTAGATTTTTTTTCTAGATTTTTTTTCTAGATTTTTTTTCTAGATTTTTTTCCTAGATTTTTTTCTAGATTTTTTTCCTAGATTTTTTTCTAGATTTTTTTCTAGATTTTTTTTCTAGATTTTTTTTCTAGATTTTTTTTCTAGATTTTTTTTTTAGATTTTTTTCTAGAATTCTTTTCTAGATTTTTTTTCTAGATTTTTTTTCTAGATTTTTTTTCTAGATTTTTTTTCTAGATTTTTTTTCTAGATTTTTTTCTAGATTTTTTTTCTAGATTTTTTTCTAGATTTTTTTTCTAGATTTTTTTTCTAATTTTTTTTCTAGATTTTTTTTCTAATTTTTTTCTAGAATTTTTTCTAGATTTTTTTTCTAGATTTTTTTTCTAGATTTTTTTCTAGATTTTTTTTCTAGATTTTTTTCTAGATTTTTTTTCTAGATTTTTTTTCTAATTTTTTTTCTAGATTTTTTTTCTAATTTTTTTTCTAATTTTTTTCTAGAATTTTTTCTAGATTTTTTTTCTAGATTTTTTTTCTAGATTTTTTTCTAGATTTTTTTTCTAGATTTTTTTCTAGATTTTTTTTCTAGATTTTTTTTCTAGATTTTTTTCTAGATTTTTTTTCTAGATTTTTTTCTAGATTTTTTTTCTAGATTTTTTTCTAGATTTTTTTTCTAGATTTTTTTTCTAGATTTTTTTTCTAGATTTTTTTTCTAGATTTTTTTCCTAGATTTTTTTCTAGATTTTTTTTCTAGATTTTTTTCTAGATTTTTTTCTAGATTTATTTTCTAGATTTTTTTTCTAGATTTTTTTCTAGATTTTTTTTCTAGATTTTTTTCTAGATTTTTTTTCTAGATTTTTTTCTAGATTTTTTTTCTAGATTTTTTTTCTAGATTTTTTTTCTAGATTTTTTTTCTAGATTTTTTTCCTAGATTTTTTTCTAGATTTTTTTCCTAGATTTTTTTCTAGATTTTTTTCTAGATTTTTTTTCTAGATTTTTTTTCTAGATTTTTTTTCTAGATTTTTTTTCTAGATTTTTTTCCTAGATTTTTTTCTAGATTTTTTTCCTAGATTTTTTTCTAGATTTTTTTCTAGATTTTTTTTCTAGATTTTTTTTCTAGATTTTTTTTCTAGATTTTTTTCTAGATTTTTTTTCTAGATTTTTTTCTAGATTTTTTTTCTAGATTTTTTTTCTAATTTTTTTTCTAGATTTTTTTTCTAATTTTTTTCTAGAATTTTTTCTAGATTTTTTTTCTAGATTTTTTTTCTAGATTTTTTTTCTAGATTTTTTTCTAGATTTTTTTTCTAGATTTTTTTCTAGATTTTTTTTCTAGATTTTTTTTCTAATTTTTTTTCTAGATTTTTTTTCTAATTTTTTTCTAGAATTTTTTCTAGATTTTTTTTCTAGATTTTTTTTCTAGATTTTTTTCTAGATTTTTTTTCTAGATTTTTTTCTAGATTTTTTTTCTAGATTTTTTTTCTAGATTTTTTTTCTAGATTTTTTTTCTAGATTTTTTTCTAGATTTTTTTTCTAGATTTTTTTCTAGATTTTTTTCTAGATTTATTTTCTAGATTTTTTTTCTAGATTTTTTTCTAGATTTTTTTTCTAGATTTTTTTCTAGATTTTTTTTCTAGATTTTTTTCTAGATTTTTTTTCTAGATTTTTTTTCTAGATTTTTTTTCTAGATTTTTTTTCTAGATTTTTTTCCTAGATTTTTTTCTAGATTTTTTTCCTAGATTTTTTTCTAGATTTTTTTCTAGATTTTTTTTCTAGATTTTTTTTCTAGATTTTTTTTCTAGATTTTTTTTTTAGATTTTTTTCTAGATTTTTTTTCTAGATTTTTTTTCTAGATTTTTTTCTAGATTTTTTTTCTAGATTTTTTTCTAGATTTTTTTTCTAGATTTTTTTTCTAATTTTTTTTCTAGATTTTTTTTCTAATTTTTTTCTAGAATTTTTTCTAGATTTTTTTTCTAGATTTTTTTTCTAGATTTTTTTTCTAGATTTTTTTCTAGATTTTTTTTCTAGATTTTTTTCTAGATTTTTTTTCTAGATTTTTTTTCTAATTTTTTTTCTAGATTTTTTTTCTAATTTTTTTCTAGAATTTTTTCTAGATTTTTTTTCTAGATTTTTTTTCTAGATTTTTTTCTAGATTTTTTTTCTAGATTTTTTTCTAGATTTTTTTTCTAGATTTTTTTTCTAGATTTTTTTTCTAGATTTTTTTTCTAGATTTTTTTTCTAGATTTTTTTCCTAGATTTTTTTCTAGATTTTTTTCCTAGATTTTTTTCTAGATTTTTTTCTAGATTTTTTTTCTAGATTTTTTTTCTAGATTTTTTTTCTAGATTTTTTTTTTAGATTTTTTTCTAGAATTCTTTTCTAGATTTTTTTTCTAGATTTTTTTCTAGATTTTTTTTCTAGATTTTTTTTCTAGATTTTTTTTCTAGATTTTTTTTCTAGATTTTTTTTCTAGATTTTTTTCTAGATTTTTTTTCTAGATTTTTTTCTAGATTTTTTTTCTAGATTTTTTTTCTAATTTTTTTTCTAGATTTTTTTTCTAATTTTTTTCTAGAATTTTTTCTAGATTTTTTTTCTAGATTTTTTTTCTAGATTTTTTTCTAGATTTTTTTTCTAGATTTTTTTCTAGATTTTTTTTCTAGATTTTTTTCTAGATTTTTTTTCTAGATTTTTTTCTAGATTTTTTTTCTAGATTTTTTTTCTAGATTTTTTTTCTAGATTTTTTTCCAGAATTTTTTTCTAGATTTTTTTCTAGATTTTTTTCTAGATTTTTTTCTAGAATTTTTTTCTAGATTTTTTTTCTAGATTTTTTTTTAGATTTTTTTTCTAGATTTTTTTCCTAGATTTTTTTTCTAGATTTTTTTTCTAGATTTTTTTCCTAGATTTTTTTCTAGATTTTTTTTCTAGATTTTTTTTCTAGATTTTTTTCTAGATTTTTTTTCTAGATTTTTTTCTAGATTTTTTTTCTAGATTTTTTTTCTAATTTTTTTTCTAGATTTTTTTTCTAATTTTTTTCTAGAATTTTTTCTAGATTTTTTTTCTAGATTTTTTTTCTAGATTTTTTTTCTAGATTTTTTTCTAGATTTTTTTTCTAGATTTTTTTCTAGATTTTTTTTCTAGATTTTTTTTCTAATTTTTTTTCTAGATTTTTTTTCTAATTTTTTTCTAGAATTTTTTCTAGATTTTTTTTCTAGATTTTTTTTCTAGATTTTTTTCTAGATTTTTTTTCTAGATTTTTTTCTAGATTTTTTTTCTAGATTTTTTTTCTAGATTTTTTTTCTAGATTTTTTTTCTAGATTTTTTTCCTAGATTTTTTTCTAGATTTTTTTCCTAGATTTTTTTCTAGATTTTTTTCTAGATTTTTTTTCTAGATTTTTTTTCTAGATTTTTTTTTCTAGATTTTTTTTTTTGATTTTTTTCTAGAATTCTTTTCTAGATTTTTTTTCTAGATTTTTTTCTAGATTTTTTTTCTAGATTTTTTTTCTAGATTTTTTTTCTAGATTTTTTTTCTAGATTTTTTTCTAGATTTTTTTTCTAGATTTTTTTCTAGATTTTTTTTCTAGATTTTTTTTCTAATTTTTTTTCTAGATTTTTTTTCTAATTTTTTTCTAGAATTTTTTCTAGATTTTTTTTCTAGATTTTTTTTCTAGATTTTTTTCTAGATTTTTTTTCTAGATTTTTTTCTAGATTTTTTTTCTAGATTTTTTTCTAGATTTTTTTTCTAGATTTTTTTCTAGATTTTTTTTCTAGATTTTTTTTCTAGATTTTTTTCCAGAATTTTTTTCTAGATTTTTTTCTAGATTTTTTTCTAGAATTTTTTTCTAGATTTTTTTTCTAGATTTTTTTTTAGATTTTTTTTCTAGATTTTTTTCCTAGATTTTTTTCTAGATTTTTTTTCTAGATTTTTTTCTAGATTTATTTTCTAGATTTTTTTTCTAGATTTTTTTTCTAGATTTTTTTCCTAGATTTCTTTCTAGATTTTTTTTCTAGATTTTTTTCTAGATTTTTTTCTAGATTTTTTTTCTAGATTTTTTTTCTAGATTTTTTTTCTAGATTTTTTTTTTAGATTTTTTTCTAGAATTCTTTTCTAGATTTTTTTTCTAGATTTTTTTCTAGATTTTTTTTCTAGATTTTTTTTCTAGATTTTTTTTCTAGATTTTTTTTCTAGATTTTTTTTCTAGATTTTTTTCTAGATTTTTTTTCTAGATTTTTTTCTAGATTTTTTTTCTAGATTTTTTTTCTAATTTTTTTTCTAGATTTTTTTTTAGATTTTTTTCTAGAATTTTTTCTAGATTTTTTTTCTAGATTTTTTTTCTAGATTTTTTTCTAGATTTTTTTTCTAGATTTTTTTCTAGATTTTTTTTCTAGATTTTTTTTCTAGATTTTTTTTCTAGATTTTTTTTCTAGATTTTTTTCTAGATTTTTTTTCTTGATTTTTTTCTAGATTTTTTTTCTAGATTTTTTTCTAGATTTTTTTTCTAGATTTTTTTTCTAGATTTTTTTTCTAGATTTTTTTCCAGAATTTTTTTCTAAATTTTTTTCTAGATTTTTTTCTAGAATTTTTTTCTAGATTTTTTTTCTAGATTTTTTTTTAGATTTTTTTTCTAGATTTTTTTCCTAGATTTTTTTCTAGATTTTTTTTCTAGATTTTTTTCTAGATTTATTTTCTAGATGTTTTTTCTAGATTTTTTTCTAGATTTTTTTTCTAGATTTTTTTCTAGATTTTTTTTCTAGATTTTTTTCTAGATTTTTTTTCTAGATTTTTTTTCTAGATTTTTTTTCTAGATTTTTTTCTAGATTTTTTTTCTAGATTTTTTTTCTAGATTTTTTTTCTAGATTTTTTTTCTAGATTTTTTTTCTAGATTTTTTTCTAGATTTTTTTTCTAGATTTTTTTCTAGATTTTTTTCTAGATTTTTTGTCTAGATTTTTTTCTAGATTTATTTTCTAGATTTTTTTTCTAGATTTTTTTCTAGATTTTTTTCTAGATTTTTTTTCTAGATTTTTTTCTAGATTTTTTTTCTAGATTTTTTTCTAGATTTTTTTTCTAGATTTTTTTTCTAGATTTTTTTCTAGATTTTTTTTCTAGATTTTTTTTCTAGATTTTTTTCTAGATTTGTTTTCTAGATTTTTTTTCTAGATTTTTTTTCTAGATTTTTTTTCTAGATTTTTTTTCTAGATTTTTTTCTAGATTTTTTTTCTAGATTTTTTTTCTAGATTTTTTTTCTAGATTTTTTTCTAGATTTTTTTTCTAGATTTTTTTCTAGATTTTTTTTCTAGATTTTTTTCTAGATTTTTTTTCTAGATTTTTTTTCTAGATTTTTTTTCTAGATTTTTTTCCAGAATTTTTTTCTAGATTTTTTTCTAGATTTTTTTCTAGAATTTTTTTCTAGATTTTTTTCCTAGATTTTTTTCTAGATTTTTTTCTAGATTTTTTTTCTAGATTTTTTTTCTAGATTTTTTTTCTAGATTTTTTTTTTAGATTTTTTTCTAGAATTCTTTTCTAGATTTTTTTTCTAGATTTTTTTCTAGATTTTTTTTCTAGATTTTTTTTCTAGATTTTTTTTCTAGATTTTTTTTCTAGATTTTTTTTCTAGATTTTTTTCTAGATTTTTTTTCTAGATTTTTTTCTAGATTTTTTTTCTAGATTTTTTTTCTAATTTTTTTTCTAGATTTTTTTTCTAATTTTTTTCTAGAATTTTTTCTAGATTTTTTTTCTAGATTTTTTTTCTAGATTTTTTTCTAGATTTTTTTTCTAGATTTTTTTCTAGATTTTTTTTCTAGATTTTTTTCTAGATTTTTTTTCTAGATTTTTTTCTAGATTTTTTTTCTAGATTTTTTTTCTAGATTTTTTTTCTAGATTTTTTTCCAGAATTTTTTTCTAGATTTTTTTCTAGATTTTTTTCTAGAATTTTTTTCTAGATTTTTTTTCTAGATTTTTTTTTAGATTTTTTTTCTAGATTTTTTTCCTAGATTTTTTTCTAGATTTTTTTTCTAGATTTTTTTCTAGATTTATTTTCTAGATTTTTTTTCTAGATTTTTTTTCTAGATTTTTTTCCTAGATTTTTTTCTAGATTTTTTTTCTAGATTTTTTTCTAGATTTTTTTCTAGATTTTTTTTCTAGATTTTTTTTCTAGATTTTTTTTCTAGATTTTTTTTTTAGATTTTTTTCTAGAATTCTTTTCTAGATTTTTTTTCTAGATTTTTTTCTAGATTTTTTTTCTAGATTTTTTTTCTAGATTTTTTTTCTAGATTTTTTTTCTAGATTTTTTTCTAGATTTTTTTTCTAGATTTTTTTCTAGATTTTTTTTCTAGATTTTTTTTCTAATTTTTTTTCTAGATTTTTTTTTAGATTTTTTTCTAGAATTTTTTCTAGATTTTTTTTCTAGATTTTTTTTCTAGATTTTTTTCTAGATTTTTTTTCTAGATTTTTTTCTAGATTTTTTTTCTAGATTTTTTTTCTAGATTTTTTTTCTAGATTTTTTTTCTAGATTTTTTTCTAGATTTTTTTTCTTGATTTTTTTCTAGATTTTTTTTCTAGATTTTTTTCTAGATTTTTTTTCTAGATTTTTTTTCTAGATTTTTTTCCAGAATTTTTTTCTAAATTTTTTTCTAGATTTTTTTCTAGAATTTTTTTCTAGATTTTTTTTCTAGATTTTTTTTTAGATTTTTTTTCTAGATTTTTTTCCTAGATTTTTTTCTAGATTTTTTTTCTAGATTTTTTTCTAGATTTATTTTCTAGATGTTTTTTCTAGATTTTTTTCTAGATTTTTTTTCTAGATTTTTTTCTAGATTTTTTTTCTAGATTTTTTTCTAGATTTTTTTTCTAGATTTTTTTTCTAGATTTTTTTTCTAGATTTTTTTCTAGATTTTTTTTCTAGATTTTTTTTCTAGATTTTTTTTCTAGATTTTTTTTCTAGATTTTTTTTCTAGATTTTTTTCTAGATTTTTTTTCTAGATTTTTTTCTAGATTTTTTTCTAGATTTTTTGTCTAGATTTTTTTCTAGATTTATTTTCTAGATTTTTTTTCTAGATTTTTTTCTAGATTTTTTTCTAGATTTTTTTTCTAGATTTTTTTCTAGATTTTTTTTCTAGATTTTTTTCTAGATTTTTTTTCTAGATTTTTTTTCTAGATTTTTTTCTAGATTTTTTTTCTAGATTTTTTTTCTAGATTTTTTTCTAGATTTGTTTTCTAGATTTTTTTTCTAGATTTTTTTTCTAGATTTTTTTTCTAGATTTTTTTCTAGATTTTTTTTCTAGATTTTTTTTCTAGATTTTTTTTCTAGATTTTTTTCTAGATTTTTTTTCTAGATTTTTTTCTAGATTTTTTTTCTAGATTTTTTTCTAGATTTTTTTTCTAGATTTTTTTTCTAGATTTTTTTTCTAGATTTTTTTCCAGAATTTTTTTCTAGATTTTTTTCTAGATTTTTTTCTAGAATTTTTTTCTAGATTTTTTTTCTAGATTTTTTTTTAGATTTTTTTTCTAGATTTTTTTCTAGATTTTTTTTCTAGATTTTTTTCTAGATTTTTTTTCTAGATTTTTTTCTAGATTTTTTTTCTAGATTTTTTTTCTAGATTTTTTTTTAGATTTTTTTTCTAGATTTTTTTTCTAGATTTTTTTTCTAGATTTTTTTCTAGATTTTTTTTCTAGATTTTTTTTCTAGATTTTTTTTCTAGATTTTTTTTCTAGATTTTTTTCTAGATTTTTTTTCTAGATTTTTTTTCTAGATTTTTTTTCTAGATTTTTTTCTAGATTTTTTTTCTAGATTTTTTTCTAGATTTTTTTTCTAGATTTTTTTCTAGATTTTTTTTCTAGATTTTTTTTCTAGATTTTTTTTCTAGATTTTTTTCCAGAATTTTTTTCTAGATTTTTTTCTAGATTTTTTTCTAGAATTTTTTTCTAGATTTTTTTTCTAGATTTTTTTTTAGATTTTTTTTCTAGATTTTTTTCCTAGATTTTTTTCTAGATTTTTTTTCTAGATTTTTTTCTAGATTTATTTTCTAGATTTTTTTTCTAGATTTTTTTCTAGATTTTTTTTCTAGATTTTTTTCTAGATTTTTTTTCTAGATTTTTTTCTAGATTTTTTTTCTAGATTTTTTTTCTAGATTTTTTTTCTAGATTTTTTTTCTAGATTTTTTTCCTAGATTTTTTTCTAGATTTTTTTTCTAGATTTTTTTCTAGATTTTTTTCTAGATTTATTTTCTAGATTTTTTTTCTAGATTTTTTTCTAGATTTTTTTTCTAGATTTTTTTCTAGATTTTTTTTCTAGATTTTTTTCTAGATTTTTTTTCTAGATTTTTTTTCTAGATTTTTTTTCTAGATTTTTTTTCTAGATTTTTTTCCTAGATTTTTTTCTAGATTTTTTTCCTAGATTTTTTTCTAGATTTTTTTCTAGATTTTTTTTCTAGATTTTTTTTCTAGATTTTTTTTCTAGATTTTTTTTTTAGATTTTTTTCTAGAATTCTTTTCTAGATTTTTTTTCTAGATTTTTTTCTAGATTTTTTTTCTAGATTTTTTTTCTAGATTTTTTTTCTAGATTTTTTTTCTAGATTTTTTTTCTAGATTTTTTTCTAGATTTTTTTTCTAGATTTTTTTCTAGATTTTTTTTCTAGATTTTTTTTCTAATTTTTTTTCTAGATTTTTTTTCTAATTTTTTTCTAGAATTTTTTCTAGATTTTTTTTCTAGATTTTTTTTCTAGATTTTTTTCTAGATTTTTTTTCTAGATTTTTTTCTAGATTTTTTTTCTAGATTTTTTTTCTAGATTTTTTTCTAGATTTTTTTTCTAGATTTTTTTCTAGATTTTTTTTCTAGATTTTTTTCTAGATTTTTTTTCTAGATTTTTTTTCTAGATTTTTTTTCTAGATTTTTTTCCAGAATTTTTTTCTAGATTTTTTTCTAGATTTTTTTCTAGAATTTTTTTCTAGATTTTTTTTCTAGATTTTTTTTTAGATTTTTTTTCTAGATTTTTTTCCTAGATTTTTTTCTAGATTTTTTTTCTAGATTTTTTTCTAGATTTTTTTTCTAGATTTTTTTTCTAGATTTTTTTTCTAGATTTTTTTCCAGAATTTTTTTCTAGATTTTTTTCTAGATTTTTTTCTAGAATTTTTTTCTAGATTTTTTGTCTAGATTTTTTTCTAGATTTATTTTCTAGATTTTTTTTCTAGATTTTTTTTCTAGATTTTTTTTCTAGATTTTTTTTCTAGATTTTTTTCTAGATTTTTTTTCTAGATTTTTTTCTAGATTTTTTTTCTAGATTTTTTTTCTAATTTTTTTTCTAGATTTTTTTTCTAATTTTTTTCTAGAATTTTTTCTAGATTTTTTTTCTAGATTTTTTTTCTAGATTTTTTTCTAGATTTTTTTTCTAGATTTTTTTCTAGATTTTTTTTCTAGATTTTTTTTCTAGATTTTTTTCTAGATTTTTTTTCTAGATTTTTTTCTAGATTTTTTTTCTAGATTTTTTTCTAGATTTTTTTTCTAGATTTTTTTTCTAGATTTTTTTTCTAGATTTTTTTCCAGAATTTTTTTCTAGATTTTTTTCTAGATTTTTTTCTAGAATTTTTTTCTAGATTTTTTTTCTAGATTTTTTTTTAGATTTTTTTTCTAGATTTTTTTCCTAGATTTTTTTCTAGATTTTTTTTCTAGATTTTTTTCTAGATTTTTTTTCTAGATTTTTTTTCTAGATTTTTTTTCTAGATTTTTTTCCAGAATTTTTTTCTAGATTTTTTTCTAGATTTTTTTCTAGAATTTTTTTCTAGATTTTTTGTCTAGATTTTTTTCTAGATTTTTTTCTAGATTTTTTTTCTAGATTTTTTTCTAGATTTTTTTTCTAGATTTTTTTTCTAGATTTTTTTCTGGATTTTTTTTCTAGATTTTTTTTCTAGATTTTTTTCTAGATTTGTTTTCTAGATTTTTTTTCTAGATTTTTTTTCTAGATTTTTTTTCTAGATTTTTTTTCTAGATTTTTTTCTAGATTTTTTTTCTAGATTTTTTTCTAGATTTTTTTTCTAGATTTTTTTCTAGATTTTTTTTCTAGATTTTTTTCTAGATTTTTTTTCTAGATTTTTTTTCTAGATTTTTTTTCTAGATTTTTTTTCTAGATTTTTTTCTAGATTTTTTTTCTAGATTTTTTTCTAGATATTTTTTCTAGATTTTTTTCTAGATTTTTTTTCTAGATTTTTTTTCTAGATTTTTTTTCTAGATTTTTTTCCAGAATTTTTTTCTAAATTTTTTTCTAGATTTTTTTCTAGAATTTTTTTCTAGATTTTTTTTCTAGATTTTTTTTTAGATTTTTTTTCTAGATTTTTTTCCTAGATTTTTTTCTAGATTTTTTTTCTAGATTTTTTTCTAGATTTATTTTCTAGATTTTTTTTCTAGATTTTTTTCTAGATTTTTTTTCTAGATTTTTTTCTAGATTTTTTTTCTAGATTTTTTTCTAGATTTTTTTTCTAGATTTTTTTTCTAGATTTTTTTTCTAGATTTTTTTCTAGATTTTTTTTCTAGATTTTTTTTCTAGATTTTTTTTCTAGATTTTTTTTCTAGATTTTTTTTCTAGATTTTTTTCTAGATTTTTTTTCTAGATTTTTTTCTAGATTTTTTTTCTAGATTTTTTTCTAGATTTTTTTCTAGATTTATTTTCTAGATTTTTTTTCTAGATTTTTTTCTAGATTTTTTTCTAGATTTTTTTTCTAGATTTTTTTCTAGATTTTTTTTCTAGATTTTTTTCTAGATTTTTTTTCTAGATTTTTTTTCTAGATTTTTTTCTAGATTTTTTTTCTAGATTTTTTTTCTAGATTTTTTTCTAGATTTGTTTTCTAGATTTTTTTTCTAGATTTTTTTTCTAGATTTTTTTTCTAGATTTTTTTTCTAGATTTTTTTCTAGATTTTTTTTCTAGATTTTTTTTCTAGATTTTTTTTCTAGATTTTTTTCTAGATTTTTTTTCTAGATTTTTTTCTAGATTTTTTTTCTAGATTTTTTTCTAGATTTTTTTTCTAGATTTTTTTTCTAGATTTTTTTTCTAGATTTTTTTCCAGAATTTTTTTCTAGATTTTTTTCTAGATTTTTTTCTAGAATTTTTTTCTAGATTTTTTTTCTAGATTTTTTTTTAGATTTTTTTTCTAGATTTTTTTCCTAGATTTTTTTCTAGATTTTTTTTCTAGATTTTTTTTCTAGATTTTTTTCTAGATTTGTTTTCTAGATTTTTTTTCTAGATTTTTTTTCCAGATTTTTTTTCTAGATTTTTTTTCTAGATTTTTTTCTAGATTTTTTTTCTAGATTTTTTTTCTAGATTTTTTTTCTAGATTTTTTTTCTAGATTTTTTTCTAGATTTTTTTTCTAGATTTTTTTCTAGATTTTTTTTCTAGATTTTTTTCTAGATTTTTTTTCTAGATTTTTTTTCTAGATTTTTTTTCTAGATTTTTTTCCAGAATTTTTTTCTAGATTTTTTTCTAGATTTTTTTCTAGAATTTTTTTCTAGATTTTTTTTCTAGATTTTTTTTTAGATTTTTTTTCTAGATTTTTTTCCTAGATTTTTTTCTAGATTTTTTTTCTAGATTTTTTTCTAGATTTTTTTTCTAGATTTTTTTTCTAGATTTTTTTTCTAGATTTTTTTTCAGAATTTTTTTCTAGATTTTTTTCTAGATTTTTTTCTAGAATTTTTTTCTAGATTTTTTGTCTAGATTTTTTTCTAGATTTATTTTCTAGATTTTTTTTCTAGATTTTTTTCTAGATTTTTTTCTAGATTTTTTTTCTAGATTTTTTTCTAGATTTTTTTTCTAGATTTTTTTCTAGATTTTTTTCTAGATTTTTTTTCTAGATTTTTTTCTAGATTTTTTTTCTAGATTTTTTTTCTAGATTTTTTTCTAGATTTGTTTTCTAGATTTTTTTTCTAGATTTTTTTTCTAGATTTTTTTTCTAGATTTTTTTTCTAGATTTTTTTCTAGATTTTTTTTCTAGATTTTTTTTCTAGATTTTTTTTCTAGATTTTTTTCTAGATTTTTTTTCTAGATTTTTTTCTAGATTTTTTTTCTAGATTTTTTTCTAGATTTTTTTTCTAGATTTTTTTTCTAGATTTTTTTTCTAGATTTTTTTCCAGAATTTTTTTCTAGATCTTTTTCTAGATTTTTTTCTAGAATTTTTTTCTAGATTTTTTTTCTAGATTTTTTTTTAGATTTTTTTTCTAGATTTTTTTCCTAGATTTTTTTCTAGATTTTTTTTCTAGATTTTTTTCTAGATTTATTTTCTAGATTTTTTTTCTAGATTTTTTTCTAGATTTTTTTTCTAGATTTTTTTCTAGATTTTTTTTCTAGATTTTTTTCTAGATTTTTTTTCTAGATTTTTTTTCTAGATTTTTTTTCTAGATTTTTTTCCAGAATTTTTTTCTAGATTTTTTTCTAGATTTTTTTCTAGAATTTTTTTCTAGATTTTTTTTCTAGATTTTTTTTTAGATTTTTTTTCTAGATTTTTTTCCTAGATTTTTTTCTAGATTTTTTTTCTAGATTTTTTTCTAGATTTTTTTTCTAGATTTTTTTTCTAGATTTTTTTTCTAGATTTTTTTTCAGAATTTTTTTCTAGATTTTTTTCTAGATTTTTTTCTAGAATTTTTTTCTAGATTTTTTGTCTAGATTTTTTTCTAGATTTATTTTCTAGATTTTTTTTCTAGATTTTTTTCTAGATTTTTTTCTAGATTTTTTTTCTAGATTTTTTTCTAGATTTTTTTTCTAGATTTTTTTCTAGATTTTTTTCTAGATTTTTTTTCTAGATTTTTTTCTAGATTTTTTTTCTAGATTTTTTTTCTAGATTTTTTTCTAGATTTGTTTTCTAGATTTTTTTTCTAGATTTTTTTTCTAGATTTTTTTTCTAGATTTTTTTTCTAGATTTTTTTCTAGATTTTTTTTCTAGATTTTTTTTCTAGATTTTTTTTCTAGATTTTTTTCTAGATTTTTTTTCTAGATTTTTTTCTAGATTTTTTTCTAGATTTTTTTTCTAGATTTTTTTTCTAGATTTTTTTTCTAGATTTTTTTTTTAGATTTTTTTCTAGAATTATTTTCTAGATTTTTTTTCTAGATTTTTTTCTAGATTTTTTTTCTAGATTTTTTTTCTAGATTTTTTTTCTAGATTTTTTTTCTAGATTTTTTTTCTAGATTTTTTTCTAGATTTTTTTTCTAGATTTTTTTCTAGATTTTTTTTCTAGATTTTTTTCCAGAATTTTTTTCTAGATTTTTTTCTAGATTTTTTTCTAGAATTTTTTTCTAGATTTTTTTTCTAGATTTTTTTTTAGATTTTTTTTCTAGATTTTTTTCCTAGATTTTTTTCTAGATTTTTTTTCTAGATTTTTTTCTAGATTTTTTTTCTAGATTTTTTTTCTAGATTTTTTTTCTAGATTTTTTTTCAGAATTTTTTTCTAGATTTTTTTCTAGATTTTTTTCTAGAATTTTTTTCTAGATTTTTTGTCTAGATTTTTTTCTAGATTTATTTTCTAGATTTTTTTTCTAGATTTTTTTCTAGATTTTTTTCTAGATTTTTTTTCTAGATTTTTTTCTAGATTTTTTTTCTAGATTTTTTTCTAGATTTTTTTCTAGATTTTTTTTCTAGATTTTTTTCTAGATTTTTTTTCTAGATTTTTTTTCTAGATTTTTTTCTAGATTTGTTTTCTAGATTTTTTTTCTAGATTTTTTTTCTAGATTTTTTTTTAGATTTTTTTTCTAGATTTTTTTCCTAGATTTTTTTCTAGATTTTTTTTCTAGATTTTTTTCTAGATTTATTTTCTAGATTTTTTTTCTAGATTTTTTTCTAGATTTTTTTTCTAGATTTTTTTCTAGATTTTTTTTCTAGATTTTTTTCTAGATTTTTTTTCTAGATTTTTTTTCTAGATTTTTTTTCTAGATTTTTTTTCTAGATTTTTTTCCTAGATTTTTTTCTAGATTTTTTTTCTAGATTTTTTTCTAGATTTTTTTCTAGATTTTTTTTCTAGATTTTTTTTCTAGATTTTTTTTCTAGATTTTTTTTTTAGATTTTTTTCTAGAATTATTTTCTAGATTTTTTTTCTAGGTTTTTTTCTAGATTTTTTTTCTAGATTTTTTTTCTAGATTTTTTTTCTAGATTTTTTTTCTAGATTTTTTTTCTAGATTTTTTTCTAGATTTTTTTTCTAGATTTTTTTCTAGATTTTTTTTCTAGATTTTTTTTCTAATTTTTTTTCTAGATTTTTTTTTAGATTTTTTTCTAGAATTTTTTCTAGATTTTTTTTCTAGATTTTTTTTCTAGATTTTTTTCTAGATTTTTTTCCAGAATTTTTTTCTAGATTTTTTTCTAGATTTTTTTCTAGAATTTTTTTCTAGATTTTTTTTCTAGATTTTTTTTCTAGATTTTTTTCTAGATTTTTTTTCTAGATTTTTTTTCTAATTTTTTTTCTAGATTTTTTTTCTAATTTTTTTCTAGAATTTTTTCTAGATTTTTTTCCAGAATTTTTTTCTAGATTTTTTTCTAGATTTTTTTCTAGATTTTTTTTCTAGATTTTTTTCTAGATTTTTTTTCTAGATTTTTTTTCTAGATTTTTTTCTAGAATTTTTTCTAGATTTTTTTTCTAGATTTTTTTTCTAGATTTTTTTCTAGATTTTTTTCCAGAATTTTTTTCTAGATTTTTTTTCTATATTTTTTTTTAGATTTTTTTTCTAGATTTTTTTTCTAGATTTTTTTTCTAGATTTTTTTTCTAGATTTTTTTCTAGATTTTTTTTCTAGATTTTTTTCTAGATTTTTTTCTAGATTTTTTGTCTAGATTTTTTTCTAGATTTTTTTTCTAGATTTTTTTTCTAGATTTTTTTCTAGATTTTTTTTCTAGATTTTTTTCTAGATTTTTTTTCTAGATTTTTTTCTAAATTTTTTTTCTAGATTTTTTTCTAGATTTTTTTTCTAGATTTTTTTTCTAGATTTTTTTTCTAGATTTTTTTCTAGATTTTTTTCTAGATTTTTTTTCTAGATTTTTTTTCTAGATTTTTTTTCTAGATTTTTTTTCTAGATTTTTTTCTAGATTTTTTTTCTAGATTTTTTTCTAGATTTTTTTTCTAGATTTTTTTCTAGATTTTTTTCTAGATTTTTTTTCTAGATTTTTTTTCTAGATTTTTTTTCTAGATTTTTTTCTAGATTTTTTTTCTAGATTTTTTTTCTAGATTTTTTTTCTAGATTTTTTTCTAGATTTTTTTTCTAGATTTTTTTCTAGATTTTTTTTCTAGATTTTTTTCTAGATTTTTTTTCTAGATTTTTTTTCTAGATTTTTTTTCTAGATTTTTTTCCAGAATTTTTTTCTAGATTTTTTTCTAGATTTTTTTCTAGAATTTTTTTCTAGATTTTTTTTCTAGATTTTTTTTTAGATTTTTTTTCTAGATTTTTTTCCTAGATTTTTTTCTAGATTTTTTTTCTAGATTTTTTTCTAGATTTATTTTCTAGATTTTTTTTCTAGATTTTTTTCTAGATTTTTTTTCTAGATTTTTTTCTAGATTTTTTTTCTAGATTTTTTTCTAGATTTTTTTTCTAGATTTTTTTTCTAGATTTTTTTTCTAGATTTTTTTTCTAGATTTTTTTTCTAGATTTTTTTTCTAGATTTTTTTTCTAGATTTTTTTCCTAGATTTTTTTCTAGATTTTTTTTCTAGATTTATTTTCTAGATTTTTTTTCTAGATTTTTTTCTAGATTTTTTTTCTAGATTTTTTTCTAGATTTTTTTTCTAGATTTTTTTTCTAGATTTTTTTTCTAGATTTTTTTCTAGATTTTTTTCCAGAATTTTTTTCTAGATTTTTTTTCTAGATTTTTTTTTAGATTTTTTTTCTAGATTTTTTTTCTAGATTTTTTTTCTAGATTTTTTTTCTAGATTTTTTTCTAGATTTTTTTTCTAGATTTTTTCCTAGATTTTTTTCTAGATTTTTTGTCTAGATTTTTTTCTAGATTTTTTTTCTAGATTTTTTTTCTAGATTTTTTTCTAGATTTTTTTTCTAGATTTTTTTCTAGATTTTTTTTCTAGATTTTTTTCTAGATTTTTTTTCTAGATTTTTTTCTAGATTTTTTTCTAGATTTTTTTCCTAGATTTTTTTCTAGATTTTTTTTCTAGATTTTTTTCTAGATTTTTTTCTAGATTTTTTTTCTAGATTTTTTTTCTAGATTTTTTTTCTAGATTTTTTTTTTAGATTTTTTTCTAGAATTCTTTTCTAGATTTTTTTTCTAGATTTTTTTCTAGATTTTTTTTCTAGATTTTTTTTCTAGATTTTTTTTCTAGATTTTTTTTCTAGATTTTTTTTCTAGATTTTTTTCTAGATTTTTTTTCTAGATTTTTTTCTAGATTTTTTTTCTAGATTTTTTTTCTAATTTTTTTTCTAGATTTTTTTTTAGATTTTTTTCTAGAATTTTTTCTAGATTTTTTTTCTAGATTTTTTTCTAGATTTTTTTTCTAGATTTTTTTCTAGATTTTTTTTCTAGATTTTTTTTCTAGATTTTTTTTCTAGATTTTTTTTCTAGATTTTTTTCTAGATTTTTTTTCTAGATTTTTTTCTAGATTTTTTTTCTAGATTTTTTTCTAAATTTTTTTTCTAGATTTTTTTTCTAGATTTTTTTTCTAGATTTTTTTCCAGAATTTTTTTCTAAATTTTTTTCTAGATTTTTTTCTAGAATTTTTTTCTAGATTTTTTTTCTAGATTTTTTTTTAGATTTTCTTTCTAGATTTTTTTCCTAGATTTTTTTCTAGATTTTTTTTCTAGATTTTTTTCTAGATTTATTTTCTAGATTTTTTTTCTAGATTTTTTTCTAGATTTTTTTCTAGATTTTTTTTCTAGATTTTTTTTCTAGATTTTTTTTCTAGATTTTTTTTCTAGATTTTTTTCTAGATTTATTTTCTAGATTTTTTTTCTAGATTTTTTTCTAGATTTTTTTCTAGATTTTTTTTCTAGATTTTTTTTCTAGATTTTTTTTCTAGATTTTTTTTCTAGATTTTTTTTCTAGATTTTTTTTCTAGATTTTTTTTCTAGATTTTTTTCCTAGATTTTTTTCTAGATTTTTTTTCTAGATTTTTTTCTAGATTTTTTTCTAGATTTTTTTTCTAGATTTTTTTTCTAGATTTTTTTTCTAGATTTTTTTTCTAGATTTTTTTTTTAGATTTTTTTCTAGAATTCTTTTCTAGATTTTTTTTCTAGATTTTTTTCTAGATTTTTTTTCTAGATTTTTTTTCTAGATTTTTTTTCTAGATTTTTTTTCTAGATTTTTTTTCTAGATTTTTTTCTAGATTTTTTTTCTAGATTTTTTTCTAGATTTTTTTTCTAGATTTTTTTTCTAATTTTTTTTCTAGATTTTTTTTTAGATTTTTTTCTAGAATTTTTTCTAGATTTTTTTTCTAGATTTTTTTCTAGATTTTTTTTCTAGATTTTTTTCTAGATTTTTTTTCTAGATTTTTTTTCTAGATTTTTTTTCTAGATTTTTTTTCTAGATTTTTTTCTAGATTTTTTTTCTAGATTTTTTTCTAGATTTTTTTTCTAGATTTTTTTCTAAATTTTTTTTCTAGATTTTTTTTCTAGATTTTTTTTCTAGATTTTTTTCCAGAATTTTTTTCTAAATTTTTTTCTAGATTTTTTTCTAGAATTTTTTTCTAGATTTTTTTTCTAGATTTTTTTTTAGATTTTTTTTCTAGATTTTTTTCCTAGATTTTTTTCTAGATTTTTTTTCTAGATTTTTTTCTAGATTTATTTTCTAGATTTTTTTTCTAGATTTTTTTCTAGATTTATTTTCTAGATTTTTTTTCTAGATTTTTTTTCTAGATTTTTTTTCTAGATTTTTTTTCTAGATTTTTTTTCTAGATTTTTTTCTAGATTTTTTTTCTAGATTTTTTTTCTAGATTTTTTTCTAGATTTTTTTCTAGATTTTTTTTCTAGATTTTTTTTCTAGATTTTTTTTCTAGATTTTTTTTCTAGATTTTTTTTCTAGATTTTTTTCTAGATTTTTTTTCTAGATTTTTTTCTAGATTTTTTTCTAGATTTTTTGTCTAGATTTTTTTCTAGATTTATTTTCTAGATTTTTTTTCTAGATTTTTTTCTAGATTTTTTTCTAGATTTTTTTTCTAGATTTTTTTCTAGATTTTTTTTCTAGATTTTTTTCTAGATTTTTTTTCTAGATTTTTTTTCTAGATTTTTTTCTAGATTTTTTTTCTAGATTTTTTTTCTAGATTTTTTTCTAGATTTGTTTTCTAGATTTTTTTTCTAGATTTTTTTTCTAGATTTTTTTTCTAGATTTTTTTTCT
This sequence comes from Oncorhynchus mykiss, assembly GCF_057628025.1. NCBI lineage: Eukaryota > Metazoa > Chordata > Actinopteri > Salmoniformes > Salmonidae > Oncorhynchus > Oncorhynchus mykiss. The sequence goes on along the minus strand of NC_143043.1, from coordinate 27,350,142 downwards.
AGATTTTTTTCTAGATTTTTTTTCTAGATTTTTTTTCTAGATTTTTTTTCTAGATTTTTTTCTAGATTTTTTTTCTAGATTTTTTTCTAGATTTTTTTTCTAGATTTTTTTCTAGATTTTTTTTCTAGATTTTTTTTCTAGATTTTTTTTCTAGATTTTTTTCCAGAATTTTTTTCTAGATTTTTTTCTAGATTTTTTTCTAGAATTTTTTTCTAGATTTTTTTTCTAGATTTTTTTTTAGATTTTTTTTCTAGATTTTTTTCCTAGATTTTTTTCTAGATTTTTTTTCTAGATTTTTTTCTAGATTTATTTTCTAGATTTTTTTTCTAGATTTTTTTCTAGATTTTTTTTCTAGATTTTTTTCTAGATTTTTTTTCTAGATTTTTTTCTAGATTTTTTTTCTAGATTTTTTTTCTAGATTTTTTTTCTAGATTTTTTTTCTAGATTTTTTTCCTAGATTTTTTTCTAGATTTTTTTCTAGATTTTTTTCTAGATTTTTTTCTAGATTTATTTCTAGATTTTTTGTCTAGATTTTTTTCTAGATTTTTTTCTAGATTTTTTTTCTAGATTTTTTTCTAGATTTTTTTCTAGATTTTTTTTCTAGATTTTTTTCTAGATTTTTTTTCTAGATTTTTTTCTAGATTTTTTTTCTAGATTTTTTTTCTAGATTTTTTTCTAGATTTTTTTTCTAGATTTTTTTTCTAGATTTTTTTCTAGATTTGTTTTCTAGATTTTTTTTCTAGATTTTTTTTCTAGATTTTTTTTCTAGATTTTTTTTCTAGATTTTTTTCTAGATTTTTTTTCTAGATTTTTTTTCTAATTTTTTTTCTAGATTTGTTTTCTAGATTTTTTTTCTAGATTTTTTTTCTAGATTTTTTTTCTAGATTTTTTTTCTAGATTTTTTTCTAGATTTTTTTTCTAGATTTTTTTTCTAATTTTTTTTCTAGATTTTTTTTCTAATTTTTTTCTAGAATTTTTTCTAGATTTTTTTTCTAGATTTTTTTTCTAGATTTTTTTTCTAGATTTTTTTCTAGATTTTTTTTCTAGATTTTTTTCTAGATTTTTTTTCTAGATTTTTTTTCTAATTTTTTTTCTAGATTTTTTTTCTAATTTTTTTCTAGAATTTTTTCTAGATTTTTTTTCTAGATTTTTTTTCTAGATTTTTTTCTAGATTTTTTTTCTAGATTTTTTTCTAGATTTTTTTTCTAGATTTTTTTTCTAGATTTTTTTTCTAGATTTTTTTTCTAGATTTTTTTCCTAGATTTTTTTCTAGATTTTTTTTCTAGATTTTTTTCTAGATTTTTTTCTAGATTTATTTTCTAGATTTTTTTTCTAGATTTTTTTCTAGATTTTTTTTCTAGATTTTTTTCTAGATTTTTTTTCTAGATTTTTTTCTAGATTTTTTTTCTAGATTTTTTTTCTAGATTTTTTTTCTAGATTTTTTTTCTAGATTTTTTTCCTAGATTTTTTTCTAGATTTTTTTCCTAGATTTTTTTCTAGATTTTTTTCTAGATTTTTTTTCTAGATTTTTTTTCTAGATTTTTTTTCTAGATTTTTTTTTTAGATTTTTTTCTAGAATTCTTTTCTAGATTTTTTTTCTAGATTTTTTTCTAGATTTTTTTTCTAGATTTTTTTTCTAGATTTCTTTTCTAGATTTTTTTTCTAGATTTTTTTTCTAGATTTTTTTCTAGATTTTTTTTCTAGATTTTTTTCTATAATTTTTTTCTAGATTTTTTTTTTAGATTTTTTTCTAGAATTCTTTTCTAGATTTTTTTCTAGATTTTTTTTCTAGATTTTTTTCTAGATTTTTTTTCTAGATTTTTTTTCTAGATTTTTTTTCTAGATTTTTTTCCAGAATTTTTTTCTAGATTTATTTTCTAGATTTTTTTTCTAGATTTTTTTCTAGATTTTTTTTCTAGATTTTTTTCTAGATTTTTTTTCTAGATTTTTTTCTAGATTTTTTTTCTAGATTTTTTTTCTAGATTTTTTTTCTAGATTTTTTTTCTAGATTTTTTTCCTAGATTTTTTTCTAGATTTTTTTTCTAGATTTTTTTCTAGATTTTTTTCTAGATTTATTTTCTAGATTTTTTTTCTAGATTTTTTTCTAGATTTTTTTTCTAGATTTTTTTCTAGATTTTTTTTCTAGATTTTTTTCTAGATTTTTTTTCTAGATTTTTTTTCTAGATTTTTTTTCTAGATTTTTTTTCTAGATTTTTTTCCTAGATTTTTTTCTAGATTTTTTTCCTAGATTTTTTTCTAGATTTTTTTCTAGATTTTTTTTCTAGATTTTTTTTCTAGATTTTTTTTCTAGATTTTTTTCTAGATTTTTTTTCTAGATTTTTTTCTAGATTTTTTTTCTAGATTTTTTTTCTAATTTTTTTTCTAGATTTTTTTTCTAATTTTTTTCTAGAATTTTTTCTAGATTTTTTTTCTAGATTTTTTTTCTAGATTTTTTTTCTAGATTTTTTTCTAGATTTTTTTTCTAGATTTTTTTCTAGATTTTTTTTCTAGATTTTTTTTCTAATTTTTTTTCTAGATTTTTTTTCTAATTTTTTTCTAGAATTTTTTCTAGATTTTTTTTCTAGATTTTTTTTCTAGATTTTTTTCTAGATTTTTTTTCTAGATTTTTTTCTAGATTTTTTTTCTAGATTTTTTTTCTAGATTTTTTTTCTAGATTTTTTTTCTAGATTTTTTTCCTAGATTTTTTTCTAGATTTTTTTTCTAGATTTTTTTCTAGATTTTTTTCTAGATTTATTTTCTAGATTTTTTTTCTAGATTTTTTTCTAGATTTTTTTTCTAGATTTTTTTCTAGATTTTTTTTCTAGATTTTTTTCTAGATTTTTTTTCTAGATTTTTTTTCTAGATTTTTTTCTAGATTTTTTTTCTAGATTTTTTTCCTAGATTTTTTTCTAGATTTTTTTCCTAGATTTTTTTCTAGATTTTTTTCTAGATTTTTTTTCTAGATTTTTTTTCTAGATTTTTTTTCTAGATTTTTTTTTTAGATTTTTTTCTAGAATTCTTTTCTAGATTTTTTTTCTAGATTTTTTTCTAGATTTTTTTTCTAGATTTTTTTTCTAGATTTTTTTTCTAGATTTTTTTTCTAGATTTTTTTTCTAGATTTTTTTCTAGATTTTTTTTCTAGATTTTTTTCTAGATTTTTTTTCTAGATTTTTTTTCTAATTTTTTTTCTAGATTTTTTTTCTAATTTTTTTCTAGAATTTTTTCTAGATTTTTTTTCTAGATTTTTTTTCTAGATTTTTTTTCTAGATTTTTTTCTAGATTTTTTTTCTAGATTTTTTTCTAGATTTTTTTTCTAGATTTTTTTTCTAATTTTTTTTCTAGATTTTTTTTCTAATTTTTTTCTAGAATTTTTTCTAGATTTTTTTTCTAGATTTTTTTTCTAGATCTTTTTCTAGATTTTTTTTCTAGATTTTTTTCTAGATTTTTTTTCTAGATTTTTTTTCTAGATTTTTTTTCTAGATTTTTTTTCTAGATTTTTTTTCTAGATTTTTTTCCTAGATTTTTTTCTAGATTTTTTTTCTAGATTTTTTTCTAGATTTTTTTCTAGATTTTTTTTCTAGATTTTTTTTCTAGATTTTTTTTCTAGATTTTTTTTTTAGATTTTTTTCTAGAATTCTTTTCTAGATTTTTTTTCTAGATTTTTTTCTAGATTTTTTTTCTAGATTTTTTTTCTAGATTTTTTTTCTAGATTTTTTTTCTAGATTTTTTTCTAGATTTTTTTTCTAGATTTTTTTCTAGATTTTTTTTCTAGATTTTTTTTCTAATTTTTTTTCTAGATTTTTTTTCTAATTTTTTTCTAGAATTTTTTCTAGATTTTTTTTCTAGATTTTTTTTCTAGATTTTTTTCTAGATTTTTTTTCTAGATTTTTTTCTAGATTTTTTTTCTAGATTTTTTTCTAGATTTTTTTTCTAGATTTTTTTCTAGATTTTTTTTCTAGATTTTTTTTCTAGATTTTTTTTCTAGATTTTTTTCCAGAATTTTTTTCTAGATTTTTTTCTAGATTTTTTTCTAGAATTTTTTTCTAGATTTTTTTTCTAGATTTTTTTTTAGATTTTTTTTCTAGATTTTTTTCCTAGATTTTTTTCTAGATTTTTTTTCTAGATTTTTTTCTAGATTTATTTTCTAGATTTTTTTTCTAGATTTTTTTCTAGATTTTTTTTCTAGATTTTTTTCTAGATTTTTTTTCTAGATTTTTTTCTAGATTTTTTTTCTAGATTTTTTTTCTAGATTTTTTTTCTAGATTTTTTTCCAGAATTTTTTTCTAGATTTTTTTCTAGATTTTTTTCTAGAATTTTTTTCTAGATTTTTTTTCTAGATTTTTTTTTAGATTTTTTTTCTAGATTTTTTTCCTAGATTTTTTTCTAGATTTTTTTTCTAGATTTTTTTCTAGATTTATTTTCTAGATTTTTTTTCTAGATTTTTTTCTAGATTTTTTTTCTAGATTTTTTTCTAGATTTTTTTTCTAGATTTTTTTCTAGATTTTTTTTCTAGATTTTTTTTCTAGATTTTTTTTCTAGATTTTTTTTCTAGATTTTTTTCCTAGATTTTTTTCTAGATTTTTTTTCTAGATTTTTTTCTAGATTTTTTTCTAGATTTATTTTCTAGATTTTTTTTCTAGATTTTTTTCTAGATTTTTTTTCTAGATTTTTTTTCTAGATTTTTTTTCTAGATTTTTTTTCTAGATTTTTTTCCTAGATTTTTTTCTAGATTTTTTTCCTAGATTTTTTTCTAGATTTTTTTCTAGATTTTTTTTCTAGATTTTTTTTCTAGATTTTTTTTCTAGATTTTTTTTCTAGATTTTTTTCCTAGATTTTTTTCTAGATTTTTTTCCTAGATTTTTTTCTAGATTTTTTTCTAGATTTTTTTTCTAGATTTTTTTTCTAGATTTTTTTTCTAGATTTTTTTCTAGATTTTTTTTCTAGATTTTTTTCTAGATTTTTTTTCTAGATTTTTTTTCTAATTTTTTTTCTAGATTTTTTTTCTAATTTTTTTCTAGAATTTTTTCTAGATTTTTTTTCTAGATTTTTTTTCTAGATTTTTTTTCTAGATTTTTTTCTAGATTTTTTTTCTAGATTTTTTTCTAGATTTTTTTTCTAGATTTTTTTTCTAATTTTTTTTCTAGATTTTTTTTCTAATTTTTTTCTAGAATTTTTTCTAGATTTTTTTTCTAGATTTTTTTTCTAGATTTTTTTCTAGATTTTTTTTCTAGATTTTTTTCTAGATTTTTTTTCTAGATTTTTTTTCTAGATTTTTTTTCTAGATTTTTTTTCTAGATTTTTTTCCTAGATTTTTTTCTAGATTTTTTTTCTAGATTTTTTTCTAGATTTTTTTCTAGATTTATTTTCTAGATTTTTTTTCTAGATTTTTTTCTAGATTTTTTTTCTAGATTTTTTTCTAGATTTTTTTTCTAGATTTTTTTCTAGATTTTTTTTCTAGATTTTTTTTCTAGATTTTTTTTCTAGATTTTTTTTCTAGATTTTTTTCCTAGATTTTTTTCTAGATTTTTTTCCTAGATTTTTTTCTAGATTTTTTTCTAGATTTTTTTTCTAGATTTTTTTTCTAGATTTTTTTTCTAGATTTTTTTTTTAGATTTTTTTCTAGAATTCTTTTCTAGATTTTTTTTCTAGATTTTTTTTCTAGATTTTTTTTCTAGATTTTTTTTCTAGATTTTTTTTCTAGATTTTTTTCCTAGATTTTTTTCTAGATTTTTTTCCTAGATTTTTTTCTAGATTTTTTTCTAGATTTTTTTTCTAGATTTTTTTTCTAGATTTTTTTTCTAGATTTTTTTTTTAGATTTTTTTCTAGAATTCTTTTCTAGATTTTTTTCTAGATTTTTTTTCTAGATTTTTTTCTAGATTTTTTTCTAGATTTTTTTTCTAGATTTTTTTTCTAGATTTTTTTTCTAGATTTTTTTTCTAGATTTTTTTCTAGATTTTTTTTCTAGATTTTTTTCTAGATTTTTTTTCTAGATTTTTTTTCTAATTTTTTTTCTAGATTTTTTTTCTAATTTTTTTCTAGAATTTTTTCTAGATTTTTTTTCTAGATTTTTTTTCTAGATTTTTTTCTAGATTTTTTTTCTAGATTTTTTCCTAGATTTTTTTCTAGATTTTTTTCTAGATTTTTTTTCTAGATTTTTTTTCTAGATTTTTTTTCTAGATTTTTTTTTTAGATTTTTTTCTAGAATTCTTTTCTAGATTTTTTTCTAGATTTTTTTCCTAGATTTTTTTCTAGATTTTTTTCTAGATTTTTTTTCTAGATTTTTTTTCTAGATTTTTTTTCTAGATTTTTTTTCTAGATTTTTTTCTAGATTTTTTTTCTAGATTTTTTTCTAGATTTTTTTTCTAGATTTTTTTTCTAATTTTTTTTCTAGATTTTTTTTCTAATTTTTTTCTAGAATTTTTTCTAGATTTTTTTTCTAGATTTTTTTTCTAGATTTTTTTCTAGATTTTTTTTCTAGATTTTTTTCTAGATTTTTTTTCTAGATTTTTTTTCTAGATTTTTTTTCTAGATTTTTTTTCTAGATTTTTTTTCTAGATTTTTTTCCTAGATTTTTTTCTAGATTTTTTTCCTAGATTTTTTTCTAGATTTTTTTCTAGATTTTTTTTCTAGATTTTTTTTCTAGATTTTTTTTCTAGATTTTTTTTTTAGATTTTTTTCTAGAATTCTTTTCTAGATTTTTTTTCTAGATTTTTTTCTAGATTTTTTTTCTAGATTTTTTTTCTAGATTTTTTTTCTAGATTTTTTTTCTAGATTTTTTTTCTAGATTTTTTTCTAGATTTTTTTTCTAGATTTTTTTCTAGATTTTTTTTCTAGATTTTTTTTCTAATTTTTTTTCTAGATTTTTTTTCTAATTTTTTTCTAGAATTTTTTCTAGATTTTTTTTCTAGATTTTTTTTCTAGATTTTTTTCTAGATTTTTTTTCTAGATTTTTTTCTAGATTTTTTTTCTAGATTTTTTTTCTAGATTTTTTTTCTAGATTTTTTTTCTAGATTTTTTTTCTAGATTTTTTTCCTAGATTTTTTTCTAGATTTTTTTCCTAGATTTTTTTCTAGATTTTTTTCTAGATTTTTTTTCTAGATTTTTTTTCTAGATTTTTTTTCTAGATTTTTTTTTTAGATTTTTTTCTAGAATTCTTTTCTAGATTTTTTTTCTAGATTTTTTTCTAGATTTTTTTTCTAGATTTTTTTTCTAGATTTTTTTTCTAGATTTTTTTTCTAGATTTTTTTTCTAGATTTTTTTCTAGATTTTTTTTCTAGATTTTTTTCTAGATTTTTTTTCTAGATTTTTTTTCTAATTTTTTTTCTAGATTTTTTTTCTAATTTTTTTCTAGAATTTTTTCTAGATTTTTTTTCTAGATTTTTTTTCTAGATTTTTTTCTAGATTTTTTTTCTAGATTTTTTTCTAGATTTTTTTTCTAGATTTTTTTCTAGATTTTTTTTCTAGATTTTTTTCTAGATTTTTTTTCTAGATTTTTTTTCTAGATTTTTTTTCTAGATTTTTTTCCAGAATTTTTTTCTAGATTTTTTTCTAGATTTTTTTCTAGAATTTTTTTCTAGATTTTTTTTCTAGATTTTTTTTTAGATTTTTTTTCTAGATTTTTTTCCTAGATTTTTTTCTAGATTTTTTTTCTAGATTTTTTTCTAGATTTATTTTCTAGATTTTTTTTCTAGATTTTTTTCTAGATTTTTTTTCTAGATTTTTTTCTAGATTTTTTTTCTAGATTTTTTTCTAGATTTTTTTTCTAGATTTTTTTTCTAGATTTTTTTTCTAGATTTTTTTCCAGAATTTTTTTCTAGATTTTTTTCTAGATTTTTTTCTAGAATTTTTTTCTAGATTTTTTTTCTAGATTTTTTTTTAGATTTTTTTTCTAGATTTTTTTCCTAGATTTTTTTCTAGATTTTTTTTCTAGATTTTTTTCTAGATTTATTTTCTAGATTTTTTTTCTAGATTTTTTTCTAGATTTTTTTTCTAGATTTTTTTCTAGATTTTTTTTCTAGATTTTTTTCTAGATTTTTTTTCTAGATTTTTTTTCTAGATTTTTTTTCTAGATTTTTTTTCTAGATTTTTTTCCTAGATTTTTTTCTAGATTTTTTTTCTAGATTTTTTTCTAGATTTTTTTCTAGATTTATTTTCTAGATTTTTTTTCTAGATTTTTTTCTAGATTTTTTTTCTAGATTTTTTTCTAGATTTTTTTTCTAGATTTTTTTCTAGATTTTTTTTCTAGATTTTTTTTCTAGATTTTTTTTCTAGATTTTTTTTCTAGATTTTTTTCCTAGATTTTTTTCTAGATTTTTTTCCTAGATTTTTTTCTAGATTTTTTTCTAGATTTTTTTTCTAGATTTTTTTTCTAGATTTTTTTTCTAGATTTTTTTTCTAGATTTTTTTCCTAGATTTTTTTCTAGATTTTTTTCCTAGATTTTTTTCTAGATTTTTTTCTAGATTTTTTTTCTAGATTTTTTTTCTAGATTTTTTTTCTAGATTTTTTTCTAGATTTTTTTTCTAGATTTTTTTCTAGATTTTTTTTCTAGATTTTTTTTCTAATTTTTTTTCTAGATTTTTTTTCTAATTTTTTTCTAGAATTTTTTCTAGATTTTTTTTCTAGATTTTTTTTCTAGATTTTTTTTCTAGATTTTTTTCTAGATTTTTTTTCTAGATTTTTTTCTAGATTTTTTTTCTAGATTTTTTTTCTAATTTTTTTTCTAGATTTTTTTTCTAATTTTTTTCTAGAATTTTTTCTAGATTTTTTTTCTAGATTTTTTTTCTAGATTTTTTTCTAGATTTTTTTTCTAGATTTTTTTCTAGATTTTTTTTCTAGATTTTTTTTCTAGATTTTTTTTCTAGATTTTTTTTCTAGATTTTTTTCCTAGATTTTTTTCTAGATTTTTTTTCTAGATTTTTTTCTAGATTTTTTTCTAGATTTATTTTCTAGATTTTTTTTCTAGATTTTTTTCTAGATTTTTTTTCTAGATTTTTTTCTAGATTTTTTTTCTAGATTTTTTTCTAGATTTTTTTTCTAGATTTTTTTTCTAGATTTTTTTTCTAGATTTTTTTTCTAGATTTTTTTCCTAGATTTTTTTCTAGATTTTTTTCCTAGATTTTTTTCTAGATTTTTTTCTAGATTTTTTTTCTAGATTTTTTTTCTAGATTTTTTTTCTAGATTTTTTTTTTAGATTTTTTTCTAGAATTCTTTTCTAGATTTTTTTTCTAGATTTTTTTTCTAGATTTTTTTTCTAGATTTTTTTTCTAGATTTTTTTTCTAGATTTTTTTCTAGATTTTTTTTCTAGATTTTTTTCTAGATTTTTTTTCTAGATTTTTTTTCTAATTTTTTTTCTAGATTTTTTTTCTAATTTTTTTCTAGAATTTTTTCTAGATTTTTTTTCTAGATTTTTTTTCTAGATTTTTTTCTAGATTTTTTTTCTAGATTTTTTTCTAGATTTTTTTTCTAGATTTTTTTTCTAATTTTTTTTCTAGATTTTTTTTCTAATTTTTTTTCTAATTTTTTTCTAGAATTTTTTCTAGATTTTTTTTCTAGATTTTTTTTCTAGATTTTTTTCTAGATTTTTTTTCTAGATTTTTTTCTAGATTTTTTTTCTAGATTTTTTTTCTAGATTTTTTTTCTAGATTTTTTTTCTAGATTTTTTTCTAGATTTTTTTTCTAGATTTTTTTCTAGATTTTTTTTCTAGATTTTTTTTCTAGATTTTTTTTCTAGATTTTTTTTCTAGATTTTTTTCCTAGATTTTTTTCTAGATTTTTTTTCTAGATTTTTTTCTAGATTTTTTTCTAGATTTATTTTCTAGATTTTTTTTCTAGATTTTTTTCTAGATTTTTTTTCTAGATTTTTTTCTAGATTTTTTTTCTAGATTTTTTTCTAGATTTTTTTTCTAGATTTTTTTTCTAGATTTTTTTTCTAGATTTTTTTTCTAGATTTTTTTCCTAGATTTTTTTCTAGATTTTTTTCCTAGATTTTTTTCTAGATTTTTTTCTAGATTTTTTTTCTAGATTTTTTTTCTAGATTTTTTTTCTAGATTTTTTTTCTAGATTTTTTTCCTAGATTTTTTTCTAGATTTTTTTCCTAGATTTTTTTCTAGATTTTTTTCTAGATTTTTTTTCTAGATTTTTTTTCTAGATTTTTTTTCTAGATTTTTTTCTAGATTTTTTTTCTAGATTTTTTTCTAGATTTTTTTTCTAGATTTTTTTTCTAATTTTTTTTCTAGATTTTTTTTCTAATTTTTTTCTAGAATTTTTTCTAGATTTTTTTTCTAGATTTTTTTTCTAGATTTTTTTTCTAGATTTTTTTCTAGATTTTTTTTCTAGATTTTTTTCTAGATTTTTTTTCTAGATTTTTTTTCTAATTTTTTTTCTAGATTTTTTTTCTAATTTTTTTCTAGAATTTTTTCTAGATTTTTTTTCTAGATTTTTTTTCTAGATTTTTTTCTAGATTTTTTTTCTAGATTTTTTTCTAGATTTTTTTTCTAGATTTTTTTTCTAGATTTTTTTTCTAGATTTTTTTTCTAGATTTTTTTCTAGATTTTTTTTCTAGATTTTTTTCTAGATTTTTTTCTAGATTTATTTTCTAGATTTTTTTTCTAGATTTTTTTCTAGATTTTTTTTCTAGATTTTTTTCTAGATTTTTTTTCTAGATTTTTTTCTAGATTTTTTTTCTAGATTTTTTTTCTAGATTTTTTTTCTAGATTTTTTTTCTAGATTTTTTTCCTAGATTTTTTTCTAGATTTTTTTCCTAGATTTTTTTCTAGATTTTTTTCCTAGATTTTTTTCTAGATTTTTTTCTAGATTTTTTTTCTAGATTTTTTTTCTAGATTTTTTTTCTAGATTTTTTTTTTAGATTTTTTTCTAGATTTTTTTTCTAGATTTTTTTTCTAGATTTTTTTCTAGATTTTTTTTCTAGATTTTTTTCTAGATTTTTTTTCTAGATTTTTTTTCTAATTTTTTTTCTAGATTTTTTTTCTAATTTTTTTCTAGAATTTTTTCTAGATTTTTTTTCTAGATTTTTTTTCTAGATTTTTTTTCTAGATTTTTTTCTAGATTTTTTTTCTAGATTTTTTTCTAGATTTTTTTTCTAGATTTTTTTTCTAATTTTTTTTCTAGATTTTTTTTCTAATTTTTTTCTAGAATTTTTTCTAGATTTTTTTTCTAGATTTTTTTTCTAGATTTTTTTCTAGATTTTTTTTCTAGATTTTTTTCTAGATTTTTTTTCTAGATTTTTTTTCTAGATTTTTTTTCTAGATTTTTTTTCTAGATTTTTTTTCTAGATTTTTTTCCTAGATTTTTTTCTAGATTTTTTTCCTAGATTTTTTTCTAGATTTTTTTCTAGATTTTTTTTCTAGATTTTTTTTCTAGATTTTTTTTCTAGATTTTTTTTTTAGATTTTTTTCTAGAATTCTTTTCTAGATTTTTTTTCTAGATTTTTTTCTAGATTTTTTTTCTAGATTTTTTTTCTAGATTTTTTTTCTAGATTTTTTTTCTAGATTTTTTTTCTAGATTTTTTTCTAGATTTTTTTTCTAGATTTTTTTCTAGATTTTTTTTCTAGATTTTTTTTCTAATTTTTTTTCTAGATTTTTTTTCTAATTTTTTTCTAGAATTTTTTCTAGATTTTTTTTCTAGATTTTTTTTCTAGATTTTTTTCTAGATTTTTTTTCTAGATTTTTTTCTAGATTTTTTTTCTAGATTTTTTTCTAGATTTTTTTTCTAGATTTTTTTCTAGATTTTTTTTCTAGATTTTTTTTCTAGATTTTTTTTCTAGATTTTTTTCCAGAATTTTTTTCTAGATTTTTTTCTAGATTTTTTTCTAGATTTTTTTCTAGAATTTTTTTCTAGATTTTTTTTCTAGATTTTTTTTTAGATTTTTTTTCTAGATTTTTTTCCTAGATTTTTTTTCTAGATTTTTTTTCTAGATTTTTTTCCTAGATTTTTTTCTAGATTTTTTTTCTAGATTTTTTTTCTAGATTTTTTTCTAGATTTTTTTTCTAGATTTTTTTCTAGATTTTTTTTCTAGATTTTTTTTCTAATTTTTTTTCTAGATTTTTTTTCTAATTTTTTTCTAGAATTTTTTCTAGATTTTTTTTCTAGATTTTTTTTCTAGATTTTTTTTCTAGATTTTTTTCTAGATTTTTTTTCTAGATTTTTTTCTAGATTTTTTTTCTAGATTTTTTTTCTAATTTTTTTTCTAGATTTTTTTTCTAATTTTTTTCTAGAATTTTTTCTAGATTTTTTTTCTAGATTTTTTTTCTAGATTTTTTTTCTAGATTTTTTTCTAGATTTTTTTTCTAGATTTTTTTCTAGATTTTTTTTCTAGATTTTTTTTCTAGATTTTTTTTCTAGATTTTTTTTCTAGATTTTTTTTCTAGATTTTTTTCCTAGATTTTTTTCTAGATTTTTTTCCTAGATTTTTTTCTAGATTTTTTTCTAGATTTTTTTTCTAGATTTTTTTTCTAGATTTTTTTTCTAGATTTTTTTTTTAGATTTTTTTCTAGAATTCTTTTCTAGATTTTTTTTCTAGATTTTTTTCTAGATTTTTTTTCTAGATTTTTTTTCTAGATTTTTTTTCTAGATTTTTTTTCTAGATTTTTTTTCTAGATTTTTTTCTAGATTTTTTTTCTAGATTTTTTTTCTAGATTTTTTTTCTAATTTTTTTTCTAGATTTTTTTTCTAATTTTTTTCTAGAATTTTTTCTAGATTTTTTTTCTAGATTTTTTTTCTAGATTTTTTTCTAGATTTTTTTTCTAGATTTTTTTCTAGATTTTTTTTCTAGATTTTTTTTCTAGATTTTTTTTCTAGATTTTTTTTCTAGATTTTTTTTCTAGATTTTTTTCCTAGATTTTTTTCTAGATTTTTTTCCTAGATTTTTTTCTAGATTTTTTTCTAGATTTTTTTTCTAGATTTTTTTTCTAGATTTTTTTTCTAGATTTTTTTTTTAGATTTTTTTCTAGAATTCTTTTCTAGATTTTTTTTCTAGATTTTTTTCTAGATTTTTTTTCTAGATTTTTTTTCTAGATTTTTTTTCTAGATTTTTTTTCTAGATTTTTTTTCTAGATTTTTTTCTAGATTTTTTTTCTAGATTTTTTTCTAGATTTTTTTTCTAGATTTTTTTTCTAATTTTTTTTCTAGATTTTTTTTCTAATTTTTTTCTAGAATTTTTTCTAGATTTTTTTTCTAGATTTTTTTTCTAGATTTTTTTCTAGATTTTTTTTCTAGATTTTTTTCTAGATTTTTTTTCTAGATTTTTTTCTAGATTTTTTTTCTAGATTTTTTTCTAGATTTTTTTTCTAGATTTTTTTTCTAGATTTTTTTTCTAGATTTTTTTCCAGAATTTTTTTCTAGATTTTTTTCTAGATTTTTTTCTAGAATTTTTTTCTAGATTTTTTTTCTAGATTTTTTTTTAGATTTTTTTTCTAGATTTTTTTCCTAGATTTTTTTCTAGATTTTTTTTCTAGATTTTTTTCTAGATTTATTTTCTAGATTTTTTTTCTAGATTTTTTTCTAGATTTTTTTTCTAGATTTTTTTCTAGATTTTTTTTCTAGATTTTTTTCTAGATTTTTTTTCTAGATTTTTTTTCTAGATTTTTTTTCTAGATTTTTTTCCAGAATTTTTTTCTAGATTTTTTTCTAGATTTTTTTCTAGAATTTTTTTCTAGATTTTTTTTCTAGATTTTTTTTTAGATTTTTTTTCTAGATTTTTTTCCTAGATTTTTTTCTAGATTTTTTTTCTAGATTTTTTTCTAGATTTATTTTCTAGATTTTTTTTCTAGATTTTTTTCTAGATTTTTTTTCTAGATTTTTTTCTAGATTTTTTTTCTAGATTTTTTTCTAGATTTTTTTTCTAGATTTTTTTTCTAGATTTTTTTTCTAGATTTTTTTTCTAGATTTTTTTCCTAGATTTTTTTCTAGATTTTTTTTCTAGATTTTTTTCTAGATTTTTTTCTAGATTTATTTTCTAGATTTTTTTTCTAGATTTTTTTCTAGATTTTTTTTCTAGATTTTTTTCTAGATTTTTTTTCTAGATTTTTTTCTAGATTTTTTTTCTAGATTTTTTTTCTAGATTTTTTTTCTAGATTTTTTTTCTAGATTTTTTTCCTAGATTTTTTTCTAGATTTTTTTCCTAGATTTTTTTCTAGATTTTTTTCTAGATTTTTTTTCTAGATTTTTTTTCTAGATTTTTTTTCTAGATTTTTTTTCTAGATTTTTTTCCTAGATTTTTTTCTAGATTTTTTTCCTAGATTTTTTTCTAGATTTTTTTCTAGATTTTTTTTCTAGATTTTTTTTCTAGATTTTTTTTCTAGATTTTTTTCTAGATTTTTTTTCTAGATTTTTTTCTAGATTTTTTTTCTAGATTTTTTTTCTAATTTTTTTTCTAGATTTTTTTTCTAATTTTTTTCTAGAATTTTTTCTAGATTTTTTTTCTAGATTTTTTTTCTAGATTTTTTTTCTAGATTTTTTTCTAGATTTTTTTTCTAGATTTTTTTCTAGATTTTTTTTCTAGATTTTTTTTCTAATTTTTTTTCTAGATTTTTTTTCTAATTTTTTTCTAGAATTTTTTCTAGATTTTTTTTCTAGATTTTTTTTCTAGATTTTTTTCTAGATTTTTTTTCTAGATTTTTTTCTAGATTTTTTTTCTAGATTTTTTTTCTAGATTTTTTTTCTAGATTTTTTTTCTAGATTTTTTTCCTAGTTTTTTTTCTAGATTTTTTTTCTAGATTTTTTTCTAGATTTTTTTCTAGATTTATTTTCTAGATTTTTTTTCTAGATTTTTTTCTAGATTTTTTTTCTAGATTTTTTTCTAGATTTTTTTTCTAGATTTTTTTCTAGATTTTTTTTCTAGATTTTTTTTCTAGATTTTTTTTCTAGATTTTTTTTCTAGATTTTTTTCCTAGATTTTTTTCTAGATTTTTTTCCTAGATTTTTTTCTAGATTTTTTTCTAGATTTTTTTTCTAGATTTTTTTTCTAGATTTTTTTTCTAGATTTTTTTTTTAGATTTTTTTCTAGAATTCTTTTCTAGATTTTTTTTCTAGATTTTTTTTCTAGATTTTTTTTCTAGATTTTTTTTCTAGATTTTTTTTCTAGATTTTTTTCTAGATTTTTTTTCTAGATTTTTTTCTAGATTTTTTTTCTAGATTTTTTTTCTAATTTTTTTTCTAGATTTTTTTTCAAATTTTTTTCTAGAATTTTTTCTAGATTTTTTTTCTAGATTTTTTTTCTAGATTTTTTTCTAGATTTTTTTTCTAGATTTTTTTCTAGATTTTTTTTCTAGATTTTTTTTCTAATTTTTTTTCTAGATTTTTTTTCTAATTTTTTTTCTAATTTTTTTCTAGAATTTTTTCTAGATTTTTTTTCTAGATTTTTTTTCTAGATTTTTTTCTAGATTTTTTTTCTAGATTTTTTTCTAGATTTTTTTTCTAGATTTTTTTTCTAGATTTTTTTCTAGATTTTTTTTCTAGATTTTTTTCTAGATTTTTTTTCTAGATTTTTTTCTAGATTTTTTTTCTAGATTTTTTTTCTAGATTTTTTTTCTAGATTTTTTTTCTAGATTTTTTTCCTAGATTTTTTTCTAGATTTTTTTTCTAGATTTTTTTCTAGATTTTTTTCTAGATTTATTTTCTAGATTTTTTTTCTAGATTTTTTTCTAGATTTTTTTTCTAGATTTTTTTCTAGATTTTTTTTCTAGATTTTTTTCTAGATTTTTTTTCTAGATTTTTTTTCTAGATTTTTTTTCTAGATTTTTTTTCTAGATTTTTTTCCTAGATTTTTTTCTAGATTTTTTTCCTAGATTTTTTTCTAGATTTTTTTCTAGATTTTTTTTCTAGATTTTTTTTCTAGATTTTTTTTCTAGATTTTTTTTCTAGATTTTTTTCCTAGATTTTTTTCTAGATTTTTTTCCTAGATTTTTTTCTAGATTTTTTTCTAGATTTTTTTTCTAGATTTTTTTTCTAGATTTTTTTTCTAGATTTTTTTCTAGATTTTTTTTCTAGATTTTTTTCTAGATTTTTTTTCTAGATTTTTTTTCTAATTTTTTTTCTAGATTTTTTTTCTAATTTTTTTCTAGAATTTTTTCTAGATTTTTTTTCTAGATTTTTTTTCTAGATTTTTTTTCTAGATTTTTTTCTAGATTTTTTTTCTAGATTTTTTTCTAGATTTTTTTTCTAGATTTTTTTTCTAATTTTTTTTCTAGATTTTTTTTCTAATTTTTTTCTAGAATTTTTTCTAGATTTTTTTTCTAGATTTTTTTTCTAGATTTTTTTCTAGATTTTTTTTCTAGATTTTTTTCTAGATTTTTTTTCTAGATTTTTTTTCTAGATTTTTTTTCTAGATTTTTTTTCTAGATTTTTTTCTAGATTTTTTTTCTAGATTTTTTTCTAGATTTTTTTCTAGATTTATTTTCTAGATTTTTTTTCTAGATTTTTTTCTAGATTTTTTTTCTAGATTTTTTTCTAGATTTTTTTTCTAGATTTTTTTCTAGATTTTTTTTCTAGATTTTTTTTCTAGATTTTTTTTCTAGATTTTTTTTCTAGATTTTTTTCCTAGATTTTTTTCTAGATTTTTTTCCTAGATTTTTTTCTAGATTTTTTTCTAGATTTTTTTTCTAGATTTTTTTTCTAGATTTTTTTTCTAGATTTTTTTTTTAGATTTTTTTCTAGATTTTTTTTCTAGATTTTTTTTCTAGATTTTTTTCTAGATTTTTTTTCTAGATTTTTTTCTAGATTTTTTTTCTAGATTTTTTTTCTAATTTTTTTTCTAGATTTTTTTTCTAATTTTTTTCTAGAATTTTTTCTAGATTTTTTTTCTAGATTTTTTTTCTAGATTTTTTTTCTAGATTTTTTTCTAGATTTTTTTTCTAGATTTTTTTCTAGATTTTTTTTCTAGATTTTTTTTCTAATTTTTTTTCTAGATTTTTTTTCTAATTTTTTTCTAGAATTTTTTCTAGATTTTTTTTCTAGATTTTTTTTCTAGATTTTTTTCTAGATTTTTTTTCTAGATTTTTTTCTAGATTTTTTTTCTAGATTTTTTTTCTAGATTTTTTTTCTAGATTTTTTTTCTAGATTTTTTTTCTAGATTTTTTTCCTAGATTTTTTTCTAGATTTTTTTCCTAGATTTTTTTCTAGATTTTTTTCTAGATTTTTTTTCTAGATTTTTTTTCTAGATTTTTTTTCTAGATTTTTTTTTTAGATTTTTTTCTAGAATTCTTTTCTAGATTTTTTTTCTAGATTTTTTTCTAGATTTTTTTTCTAGATTTTTTTTCTAGATTTTTTTTCTAGATTTTTTTTCTAGATTTTTTTTCTAGATTTTTTTCTAGATTTTTTTTCTAGATTTTTTTCTAGATTTTTTTTCTAGATTTTTTTTCTAATTTTTTTTCTAGATTTTTTTTCTAATTTTTTTCTAGAATTTTTTCTAGATTTTTTTTCTAGATTTTTTTTCTAGATTTTTTTCTAGATTTTTTTTCTAGATTTTTTTCTAGATTTTTTTTCTAGATTTTTTTCTAGATTTTTTTTCTAGATTTTTTTCTAGATTTTTTTTCTAGATTTTTTTTCTAGATTTTTTTTCTAGATTTTTTTCCAGAATTTTTTTCTAGATTTTTTTCTAGATTTTTTTCTAGATTTTTTTCTAGAATTTTTTTCTAGATTTTTTTTCTAGATTTTTTTTTAGATTTTTTTTCTAGATTTTTTTCCTAGATTTTTTTTCTAGATTTTTTTTCTAGATTTTTTTCCTAGATTTTTTTCTAGATTTTTTTTCTAGATTTTTTTTCTAGATTTTTTTCTAGATTTTTTTTCTAGATTTTTTTCTAGATTTTTTTTCTAGATTTTTTTTCTAATTTTTTTTCTAGATTTTTTTTCTAATTTTTTTCTAGAATTTTTTCTAGATTTTTTTTCTAGATTTTTTTTCTAGATTTTTTTTCTAGATTTTTTTCTAGATTTTTTTTCTAGATTTTTTTCTAGATTTTTTTTCTAGATTTTTTTTCTAATTTTTTTTCTAGATTTTTTTTCTAATTTTTTTCTAGAATTTTTTCTAGATTTTTTTTCTAGATTTTTTTTCTAGATTTTTTTCTAGATTTTTTTTCTAGATTTTTTTCTAGATTTTTTTTCTAGATTTTTTTTCTAGATTTTTTTTCTAGATTTTTTTTCTAGATTTTTTTCCTAGATTTTTTTCTAGATTTTTTTCCTAGATTTTTTTCTAGATTTTTTTCTAGATTTTTTTTCTAGATTTTTTTTCTAGATTTTTTTTTCTAGATTTTTTTTTTTGATTTTTTTCTAGAATTCTTTTCTAGATTTTTTTTCTAGATTTTTTTCTAGATTTTTTTTCTAGATTTTTTTTCTAGATTTTTTTTCTAGATTTTTTTTCTAGATTTTTTTCTAGATTTTTTTTCTAGATTTTTTTCTAGATTTTTTTTCTAGATTTTTTTTCTAATTTTTTTTCTAGATTTTTTTTCTAATTTTTTTCTAGAATTTTTTCTAGATTTTTTTTCTAGATTTTTTTTCTAGATTTTTTTCTAGATTTTTTTTCTAGATTTTTTTCTAGATTTTTTTTCTAGATTTTTTTCTAGATTTTTTTTCTAGATTTTTTTCTAGATTTTTTTTCTAGATTTTTTTTCTAGATTTTTTTTCTAGATTTTTTTCCAGAATTTTTTTCTAGATTTTTTTCTAGATTTTTTTCTAGAATTTTTTTCTAGATTTTTTTTCTAGATTTTTTTTTAGATTTTTTTTCTAGATTTTTTTCCTAGATTTTTTTCTAGATTTTTTTTCTAGATTTTTTTCTAGATTTATTTTCTAGATTTTTTTTCTAGATTTTTTTTCTAGATTTTTTTCCTAGATTTCTTTCTAGATTTTTTTTCTAGATTTTTTTCTAGATTTTTTTCTAGATTTTTTTTCTAGATTTTTTTTCTAGATTTTTTTTCTAGATTTTTTTTTTAGATTTTTTTCTAGAATTCTTTTCTAGATTTTTTTTCTAGATTTTTTTCTAGATTTTTTTTCTAGATTTTTTTTCTAGATTTTTTTTCTAGATTTTTTTTCTAGATTTTTTTTCTAGATTTTTTTCTAGATTTTTTTTCTAGATTTTTTTCTAGATTTTTTTTCTAGATTTTTTTTCTAATTTTTTTTCTAGATTTTTTTTTAGATTTTTTTCTAGAATTTTTTCTAGATTTTTTTTCTAGATTTTTTTTCTAGATTTTTTTCTAGATTTTTTTTCTAGATTTTTTTCTAGATTTTTTTTCTAGATTTTTTTTCTAGATTTTTTTTCTAGATTTTTTTTCTAGATTTTTTTCTAGATTTTTTTTCTTGATTTTTTTCTAGATTTTTTTTCTAGATTTTTTTCTAGATTTTTTTTCTAGATTTTTTTTCTAGATTTTTTTTCTAGATTTTTTTCCAGAATTTTTTTCTAAATTTTTTTCTAGATTTTTTTCTAGAATTTTTTTCTAGATTTTTTTTCTAGATTTTTTTTTAGATTTTTTTTCTAGATTTTTTTCCTAGATTTTTTTCTAGATTTTTTTTCTAGATTTTTTTCTAGATTTATTTTCTAGATGTTTTTTCTAGATTTTTTTCTAGATTTTTTTTCTAGATTTTTTTCTAGATTTTTTTTCTAGATTTTTTTCTAGATTTTTTTTCTAGATTTTTTTTCTAGATTTTTTTTCTAGATTTTTTTCTAGATTTTTTTTCTAGATTTTTTTTCTAGATTTTTTTTCTAGATTTTTTTTCTAGATTTTTTTTCTAGATTTTTTTCTAGATTTTTTTTCTAGATTTTTTTCTAGATTTTTTTCTAGATTTTTTGTCTAGATTTTTTTCTAGATTTATTTTCTAGATTTTTTTTCTAGATTTTTTTCTAGATTTTTTTCTAGATTTTTTTTCTAGATTTTTTTCTAGATTTTTTTTCTAGATTTTTTTCTAGATTTTTTTTCTAGATTTTTTTTCTAGATTTTTTTCTAGATTTTTTTTCTAGATTTTTTTTCTAGATTTTTTTCTAGATTTGTTTTCTAGATTTTTTTTCTAGATTTTTTTTCTAGATTTTTTTTCTAGATTTTTTTTCTAGATTTTTTTCTAGATTTTTTTTCTAGATTTTTTTTCTAGATTTTTTTTCTAGATTTTTTTCTAGATTTTTTTTCTAGATTTTTTTCTAGATTTTTTTTCTAGATTTTTTTCTAGATTTTTTTTCTAGATTTTTTTTCTAGATTTTTTTTCTAGATTTTTTTCCAGAATTTTTTTCTAGATTTTTTTCTAGATTTTTTTCTAGAATTTTTTTCTAGATTTTTTTCCTAGATTTTTTTCTAGATTTTTTTCTAGATTTTTTTTCTAGATTTTTTTTCTAGATTTTTTTTCTAGATTTTTTTTTTAGATTTTTTTCTAGAATTCTTTTCTAGATTTTTTTTCTAGATTTTTTTCTAGATTTTTTTTCTAGATTTTTTTTCTAGATTTTTTTTCTAGATTTTTTTTCTAGATTTTTTTTCTAGATTTTTTTCTAGATTTTTTTTCTAGATTTTTTTCTAGATTTTTTTTCTAGATTTTTTTTCTAATTTTTTTTCTAGATTTTTTTTCTAATTTTTTTCTAGAATTTTTTCTAGATTTTTTTTCTAGATTTTTTTTCTAGATTTTTTTCTAGATTTTTTTTCTAGATTTTTTTCTAGATTTTTTTTCTAGATTTTTTTCTAGATTTTTTTTCTAGATTTTTTTCTAGATTTTTTTTCTAGATTTTTTTTCTAGATTTTTTTTCTAGATTTTTTTCCAGAATTTTTTTCTAGATTTTTTTCTAGATTTTTTTCTAGAATTTTTTTCTAGATTTTTTTTCTAGATTTTTTTTTAGATTTTTTTTCTAGATTTTTTTCCTAGATTTTTTTCTAGATTTTTTTTCTAGATTTTTTTCTAGATTTATTTTCTAGATTTTTTTTCTAGATTTTTTTTCTAGATTTTTTTCCTAGATTTTTTTCTAGATTTTTTTTCTAGATTTTTTTCTAGATTTTTTTCTAGATTTTTTTTCTAGATTTTTTTTCTAGATTTTTTTTCTAGATTTTTTTTTTAGATTTTTTTCTAGAATTCTTTTCTAGATTTTTTTTCTAGATTTTTTTCTAGATTTTTTTTCTAGATTTTTTTTCTAGATTTTTTTTCTAGATTTTTTTTCTAGATTTTTTTCTAGATTTTTTTTCTAGATTTTTTTCTAGATTTTTTTTCTAGATTTTTTTTCTAATTTTTTTTCTAGATTTTTTTTTAGATTTTTTTCTAGAATTTTTTCTAGATTTTTTTTCTAGATTTTTTTTCTAGATTTTTTTCTAGATTTTTTTTCTAGATTTTTTTCTAGATTTTTTTTCTAGATTTTTTTTCTAGATTTTTTTTCTAGATTTTTTTTCTAGATTTTTTTCTAGATTTTTTTTCTTGATTTTTTTCTAGATTTTTTTTCTAGATTTTTTTCTAGATTTTTTTTCTAGATTTTTTTTCTAGATTTTTTTCCAGAATTTTTTTCTAAATTTTTTTCTAGATTTTTTTCTAGAATTTTTTTCTAGATTTTTTTTCTAGATTTTTTTTTAGATTTTTTTTCTAGATTTTTTTCCTAGATTTTTTTCTAGATTTTTTTTCTAGATTTTTTTCTAGATTTATTTTCTAGATGTTTTTTCTAGATTTTTTTCTAGATTTTTTTTCTAGATTTTTTTCTAGATTTTTTTTCTAGATTTTTTTCTAGATTTTTTTTCTAGATTTTTTTTCTAGATTTTTTTTCTAGATTTTTTTCTAGATTTTTTTTCTAGATTTTTTTTCTAGATTTTTTTTCTAGATTTTTTTTCTAGATTTTTTTTCTAGATTTTTTTCTAGATTTTTTTTCTAGATTTTTTTCTAGATTTTTTTCTAGATTTTTTGTCTAGATTTTTTTCTAGATTTATTTTCTAGATTTTTTTTCTAGATTTTTTTCTAGATTTTTTTCTAGATTTTTTTTCTAGATTTTTTTCTAGATTTTTTTTCTAGATTTTTTTCTAGATTTTTTTTCTAGATTTTTTTTCTAGATTTTTTTCTAGATTTTTTTTCTAGATTTTTTTTCTAGATTTTTTTCTAGATTTGTTTTCTAGATTTTTTTTCTAGATTTTTTTTCTAGATTTTTTTTCTAGATTTTTTTCTAGATTTTTTTTCTAGATTTTTTTTCTAGATTTTTTTTCTAGATTTTTTTCTAGATTTTTTTTCTAGATTTTTTTCTAGATTTTTTTTCTAGATTTTTTTCTAGATTTTTTTTCTAGATTTTTTTTCTAGATTTTTTTTCTAGATTTTTTTCCAGAATTTTTTTCTAGATTTTTTTCTAGATTTTTTTCTAGAATTTTTTTCTAGATTTTTTTTCTAGATTTTTTTTTAGATTTTTTTTCTAGATTTTTTTCTAGATTTTTTTTCTAGATTTTTTTCTAGATTTTTTTTCTAGATTTTTTTCTAGATTTTTTTTCTAGAT
Source organism: Oncorhynchus mykiss (assembly GCF_057628025.1). Taxonomy (NCBI): domain Eukaryota; kingdom Metazoa; phylum Chordata; class Actinopteri; order Salmoniformes; family Salmonidae; genus Oncorhynchus; species Oncorhynchus mykiss. Next base: position 27,327,703 of record NC_143043.1, on the reverse strand, counting down.
TTTTTTTCTAGATTTTTTTTTAGATTTTTTTTCTAGATTTTTTTTCTAGATTTTTTTTCTAGATTTTTTTCTAGATTTTTTTTCTAGATTTTTTTTCTAGATTTTTTTTCTAGATTTTTTTTCTAGATTTTTTTCTAGATTTTTTTTCTAGATTTTTTTTCTAGATTTTTTTTCTAGATTTTTTTCTAGATTTTTTTTCTAGATTTTTTTCTAGATTTTTTTTCTAGATTTTTTTCTAGATTTTTTTTCTAGATTTTTTTTCTAGATTTTTTTTCTAGATTTTTTTCCAGAATTTTTTTCTAGATTTTTTTCTAGATTTTTTTCTAGAATTTTTTTCTAGATTTTTTTTCTAGATTTTTTTTTAGATTTTTTTTCTAGATTTTTTTCCTAGATTTTTTTCTAGATTTTTTTTCTAGATTTTTTTCTAGATTTATTTTCTAGATTTTTTTTCTAGATTTTTTTCTAGATTTTTTTTCTAGATTTTTTTCTAGATTTTTTTTCTAGATTTTTTTCTAGATTTTTTTTCTAGATTTTTTTTCTAGATTTTTTTTCTAGATTTTTTTTCTAGATTTTTTTCCTAGATTTTTTTCTAGATTTTTTTTCTAGATTTTTTTCTAGATTTTTTTCTAGATTTATTTTCTAGATTTTTTTTCTAGATTTTTTTCTAGATTTTTTTTCTAGATTTTTTTCTAGATTTTTTTTCTAGATTTTTTTCTAGATTTTTTTTCTAGATTTTTTTTCTAGATTTTTTTTCTAGATTTTTTTTCTAGATTTTTTTCCTAGATTTTTTTCTAGATTTTTTTCCTAGATTTTTTTCTAGATTTTTTTCTAGATTTTTTTTCTAGATTTTTTTTCTAGATTTTTTTTCTAGATTTTTTTTTTAGATTTTTTTCTAGAATTCTTTTCTAGATTTTTTTTCTAGATTTTTTTCTAGATTTTTTTTCTAGATTTTTTTTCTAGATTTTTTTTCTAGATTTTTTTTCTAGATTTTTTTTCTAGATTTTTTTCTAGATTTTTTTTCTAGATTTTTTTCTAGATTTTTTTTCTAGATTTTTTTTCTAATTTTTTTTCTAGATTTTTTTTCTAATTTTTTTCTAGAATTTTTTCTAGATTTTTTTTCTAGATTTTTTTTCTAGATTTTTTTCTAGATTTTTTTTCTAGATTTTTTTCTAGATTTTTTTTCTAGATTTTTTTTCTAGATTTTTTTCTAGATTTTTTTTCTAGATTTTTTTCTAGATTTTTTTTCTAGATTTTTTTCTAGATTTTTTTTCTAGATTTTTTTTCTAGATTTTTTTTCTAGATTTTTTTCCAGAATTTTTTTCTAGATTTTTTTCTAGATTTTTTTCTAGAATTTTTTTCTAGATTTTTTTTCTAGATTTTTTTTTAGATTTTTTTTCTAGATTTTTTTCCTAGATTTTTTTCTAGATTTTTTTTCTAGATTTTTTTCTAGATTTTTTTTCTAGATTTTTTTTCTAGATTTTTTTTCTAGATTTTTTTCCAGAATTTTTTTCTAGATTTTTTTCTAGATTTTTTTCTAGAATTTTTTTCTAGATTTTTTGTCTAGATTTTTTTCTAGATTTATTTTCTAGATTTTTTTTCTAGATTTTTTTTCTAGATTTTTTTTCTAGATTTTTTTTCTAGATTTTTTTCTAGATTTTTTTTCTAGATTTTTTTCTAGATTTTTTTTCTAGATTTTTTTTCTAATTTTTTTTCTAGATTTTTTTTCTAATTTTTTTCTAGAATTTTTTCTAGATTTTTTTTCTAGATTTTTTTTCTAGATTTTTTTCTAGATTTTTTTTCTAGATTTTTTTCTAGATTTTTTTTCTAGATTTTTTTTCTAGATTTTTTTCTAGATTTTTTTTCTAGATTTTTTTCTAGATTTTTTTTCTAGATTTTTTTCTAGATTTTTTTTCTAGATTTTTTTTCTAGATTTTTTTTCTAGATTTTTTTCCAGAATTTTTTTCTAGATTTTTTTCTAGATTTTTTTCTAGAATTTTTTTCTAGATTTTTTTTCTAGATTTTTTTTTAGATTTTTTTTCTAGATTTTTTTCCTAGATTTTTTTCTAGATTTTTTTTCTAGATTTTTTTCTAGATTTTTTTTCTAGATTTTTTTTCTAGATTTTTTTTCTAGATTTTTTTCCAGAATTTTTTTCTAGATTTTTTTCTAGATTTTTTTCTAGAATTTTTTTCTAGATTTTTTGTCTAGATTTTTTTCTAGATTTATTTTCTAGATTTTTTTTCTAGATTTTTTTTCTAGATTTTTTTTCTAGATTTTTTTTCTAGATTTTTTTTCTAGATTTTTTTTCTAGATTTTTTTCTAGATTTTTTTTCTAGATTTTTTTCTAGATTTTTTTTCTAGATTTTTTTCTAGATTTTTTTTCTAGATTTTTTTTCTAGATTTTTTTCTGGATTTTTTTTCTAGATTTTTTTTCTAGATTTTTTTCTAGATTTGTTTTCTAGATTTTTTTTCTAGATTTTTTTTCTAGATTTTTTTTCTAGATTTTTTTTCTAGATTTTTTTCTAGATTTTTTTTCTAGATTTTTTTCTAGATTTTTTTTCTAGATTTTTTTCTAGATTTTTTTTCTAGATTTTTTTCTAGATTTTTTTTCTAGATTTTTTTTCTAGATTTTTTTTCTAGATTTTTTTTCTAGATTTTTTTCTAGATTTTTTTTCTAGATTTTTTTCTAGATATTTTTTCTAGATTTTTTTCTAGATTTTTTTTCTAGATTTTTTTTCTAGATTTTTTTTCTAGATTTTTTTCCAGAATTTTTTTCTAAATTTTTTTCTAGATTTTTTTCTAGAATTTTTTTCTAGATTTTTTTTCTAGATTTTTTTTTAGATTTTTTTTCTAGATTTTTTTCCTAGATTTTTTTCTAGATTTTTTTTCTAGATTTTTTTCTAGATTTATTTTCTAGATTTTTTTTCTAGATTTTTTTCTAGATTTTTTTTCTAGATTTTTTTCTAGATTTTTTTTCTAGATTTTTTTCTAGATTTTTTTTCTAGATTTTTTTTCTAGATTTTTTTTCTAGATTTTTTTCTAGATTTTTTTTCTAGATTTTTTTTCTAGATTTTTTTTCTAGATTTTTTTTCTAGATTTTTTTTCTAGATTTTTTTCTAGATTTTTTTTCTAGATTTTTTTCTAGATTTTTTTTCTAGATTTTTTTCTAGATTTTTTTCTAGATTTATTTTCTAGATTTTTTTTCTAGATTTTTTTCTAGATTTTTTTCTAGATTTTTTTTCTAGATTTTTTTCTAGATTTTTTTTCTAGATTTTTTTCTAGATTTTTTTTCTAGATTTTTTTTCTAGATTTTTTTCTAGATTTTTTTTCTAGATTTTTTTTCTAGATTTTTTTCTAGATTTGTTTTCTAGATTTTTTTTCTAGATTTTTTTTCTAGATTTTTTTTCTAGATTTTTTTTCTAGATTTTTTTCTAGATTTTTTTTCTAGATTTTTTTTCTAGATTTTTTTTCTAGATTTTTTTCTAGATTTTTTTTCTAGATTTTTTTCTAGATTTTTTTTCTAGATTTTTTTCTAGATTTTTTTTCTAGATTTTTTTTCTAGATTTTTTTTCTAGATTTTTTTCCAGAATTTTTTTCTAGATTTTTTTCTAGATTTTTTTCTAGAATTTTTTTCTAGATTTTTTTTCTAGATTTTTTTTTAGATTTTTTTTCTAGATTTTTTTCCTAGATTTTTTTCTAGATTTTTTTTCTAGATTTTTTTTCTAGATTTTTTTCTAGATTTGTTTTCTAGATTTTTTTTCTAGATTTTTTTTCCAGATTTTTTTTCTAGATTTTTTTTCTAGATTTTTTTCTAGATTTTTTTTCTAGATTTTTTTTCTAGATTTTTTTTCTAGATTTTTTTTCTAGATTTTTTTCTAGATTTTTTTTCTAGATTTTTTTCTAGATTTTTTTTCTAGATTTTTTTCTAGATTTTTTTTCTAGATTTTTTTTCTAGATTTTTTTTCTAGATTTTTTTCCAGAATTTTTTTCTAGATTTTTTTCTAGATTTTTTTCTAGAATTTTTTTCTAGATTTTTTTTCTAGATTTTTTTTTAGATTTTTTTTCTAGATTTTTTTCCTAGATTTTTTTCTAGATTTTTTTTCTAGATTTTTTTCTAGATTTTTTTTCTAGATTTTTTTTCTAGATTTTTTTTCTAGATTTTTTTTCAGAATTTTTTTCTAGATTTTTTTCTAGATTTTTTTCTAGAATTTTTTTCTAGATTTTTTGTCTAGATTTTTTTCTAGATTTATTTTCTAGATTTTTTTTCTAGATTTTTTTCTAGATTTTTTTCTAGATTTTTTTTCTAGATTTTTTTCTAGATTTTTTTTCTAGATTTTTTTCTAGATTTTTTTCTAGATTTTTTTTCTAGATTTTTTTCTAGATTTTTTTTCTAGATTTTTTTTCTAGATTTTTTTCTAGATTTGTTTTCTAGATTTTTTTTCTAGATTTTTTTTCTAGATTTTTTTTCTAGATTTTTTTTCTAGATTTTTTTCTAGATTTTTTTTCTAGATTTTTTTTCTAGATTTTTTTTCTAGATTTTTTTCTAGATTTTTTTTCTAGATTTTTTTCTAGATTTTTTTTCTAGATTTTTTTCTAGATTTTTTTTCTAGATTTTTTTTCTAGATTTTTTTTCTAGATTTTTTTCCAGAATTTTTTTCTAGATCTTTTTCTAGATTTTTTTCTAGAATTTTTTTCTAGATTTTTTTTCTAGATTTTTTTTTAGATTTTTTTTCTAGATTTTTTTCCTAGATTTTTTTCTAGATTTTTTTTCTAGATTTTTTTCTAGATTTATTTTCTAGATTTTTTTTCTAGATTTTTTTCTAGATTTTTTTTCTAGATTTTTTTCTAGATTTTTTTTCTAGATTTTTTTCTAGATTTTTTTTCTAGATTTTTTTTCTAGATTTTTTTTCTAGATTTTTTTCCAGAATTTTTTTCTAGATTTTTTTCTAGATTTTTTTCTAGAATTTTTTTCTAGATTTTTTTTCTAGATTTTTTTTTAGATTTTTTTTCTAGATTTTTTTCCTAGATTTTTTTCTAGATTTTTTTTCTAGATTTTTTTCTAGATTTTTTTTCTAGATTTTTTTTCTAGATTTTTTTTCTAGATTTTTTTTCAGAATTTTTTTCTAGATTTTTTTCTAGATTTTTTTCTAGAATTTTTTTCTAGATTTTTTGTCTAGATTTTTTTCTAGATTTATTTTCTAGATTTTTTTTCTAGATTTTTTTCTAGATTTTTTTCTAGATTTTTTTTCTAGATTTTTTTCTAGATTTTTTTTCTAGATTTTTTTCTAGATTTTTTTCTAGATTTTTTTTCTAGATTTTTTTCTAGATTTTTTTTCTAGATTTTTTTTCTAGATTTTTTTCTAGATTTGTTTTCTAGATTTTTTTTCTAGATTTTTTTTCTAGATTTTTTTTCTAGATTTTTTTTCTAGATTTTTTTCTAGATTTTTTTTCTAGATTTTTTTTCTAGATTTTTTTTCTAGATTTTTTTCTAGATTTTTTTTCTAGATTTTTTTCTAGATTTTTTTCTAGATTTTTTTTCTAGATTTTTTTTCTAGATTTTTTTTCTAGATTTTTTTTTTAGATTTTTTTCTAGAATTATTTTCTAGATTTTTTTTCTAGATTTTTTTCTAGATTTTTTTTCTAGATTTTTTTTCTAGATTTTTTTTCTAGATTTTTTTTCTAGATTTTTTTTCTAGATTTTTTTCTAGATTTTTTTTCTAGATTTTTTTCTAGATTTTTTTTCTAGATTTTTTTCCAGAATTTTTTTCTAGATTTTTTTCTAGATTTTTTTCTAGAATTTTTTTCTAGATTTTTTTTCTAGATTTTTTTTTAGATTTTTTTTCTAGATTTTTTTCCTAGATTTTTTTCTAGATTTTTTTTCTAGATTTTTTTCTAGATTTTTTTTCTAGATTTTTTTTCTAGATTTTTTTTCTAGATTTTTTTTCAGAATTTTTTTCTAGATTTTTTTCTAGATTTTTTTCTAGAATTTTTTTCTAGATTTTTTGTCTAGATTTTTTTCTAGATTTATTTTCTAGATTTTTTTTCTAGATTTTTTTCTAGATTTTTTTCTAGATTTTTTTTCTAGATTTTTTTCTAGATTTTTTTTCTAGATTTTTTTCTAGATTTTTTTCTAGATTTTTTTTCTAGATTTTTTTCTAGATTTTTTTTCTAGATTTTTTTTCTAGATTTTTTTCTAGATTTGTTTTCTAGATTTTTTTTCTAGATTTTTTTTCTAGATTTTTTTTTAGATTTTTTTTCTAGATTTTTTTCCTAGATTTTTTTCTAGATTTTTTTTCTAGATTTTTTTCTAGATTTATTTTCTAGATTTTTTTTCTAGATTTTTTTCTAGATTTTTTTTCTAGATTTTTTTCTAGATTTTTTTTCTAGATTTTTTTCTAGATTTTTTTTCTAGATTTTTTTTCTAGATTTTTTTTCTAGATTTTTTTTCTAGATTTTTTTCCTAGATTTTTTTCTAGATTTTTTTTCTAGATTTTTTTCTAGATTTTTTTCTAGATTTTTTTTCTAGATTTTTTTTCTAGATTTTTTTTCTAGATTTTTTTTTTAGATTTTTTTCTAGAATTATTTTCTAGATTTTTTTTCTAGGTTTTTTTCTAGATTTTTTTTCCAGATTTTTTTTCTAGATTTTTTTTCTAGATTTTTTTTCTAGATTTTTTTTCTAGATTTTTTTCTAGATTTTTTTTCTAGATTTTTTTCTAGATTTTTTTTCTAGATTTTTTTTCTAATTTTTTTTCTAGATTTTTTTTTAGATTTTTTTCTAGAATTTTTTCTAGATTTTTTTTCTAGATTTTTTTTCTAGATTTTTTTCTAGATTTTTTTCCAGAATTTTTTTCTAGATTTTTTTCTAGATTTTTTTCTAGAATTTTTTTCTAGATTTTTTTTCTAGATTTTTTTTCTAGATTTTTTTCTAGATTTTTTTTCTAGATTTTTTTTCTAATTTTTTTTCTAGATTTTTTTTCTAATTTTTTTCTAGAATTTTTTCTAGATTTTTTTCCAGAATTTTTTTCTAGATTTTTTTCTAGATTTTTTTCTAGATTTTTTTTCTAGATTTTTTTCTAGATTTTTTTTCTAGATTTTTTTTCTAGATTTTTTTCTAGAATTTTTTCTAGATTTTTTTTCTAGATTTTTTTTCTAGATTTTTTTCTAGATTTTTTTCCAGAATTTTTTTCTAGATTTTTTTTCTATATTTTTTTTTAGATTTTTTTTCTAGATTTTTTTTCTAGATTTTTTTTCTAGATTTTTTTTCTAGATTTTTTTCTAGATTTTTTTTCTAGATTTTTTTCTAGATTTTTTTCTAGATTTTTTGTCTAGATTTTTTTCTAGATTTTTTTTCTAGATTTTTTTTCTAGATTTTTTTCTAGATTTTTTTTCTAGATTTTTTTCTAGATTTTTTTTCTAGATTTTTTTCTAAATTTTTTTTCTAGATTTTTTTCTAGATTTTTTTTCTAGATTTTTTTTCTAGATTTTTTTTCTAGATTTTTTTCTAGATTTTTTTCTAGATTTTTTTTCTAGATTTTTTTTCTAGATTTTTTTTCTAGATTTTTTTTCTAGATTTTTTTCTAGATTTTTTTTCTAGATTTTTTTCTAGATTTTTTTTCTAGATTTTTTTCTAGATTTTTTTCTAGATTTTTTTTCTAGATTTTTTTTCTAGATTTTTTTTCTAGATTTTTTTCTAGATTTTTTTTCTAGATTTTTTTTCTAGATTTTTTTTCTAGATTTTTTTCTAGATTTTTTTTCTAGATTTTTTTCTAGATTTTTTTTCTAGATTTTTTTCTAGATTTTTTTTCTAGATTTTTTTTCTAGATTTTTTTTCTAGATTTTTTTCCAGAATTTTTTTCTAGATTTTTTTCTAGATTTTTTTCTAGAATTTTTTTCTAGATTTTTTTTCTAGATTTTTTTTTAGATTTTTTTTCTAGATTTTTTTCCTAGATTTTTTTCTAGATTTTTTTTCTAGATTTTTTTCTAGATTTATTTTCTAGATTTTTTTTCTAGATTTTTTTCTAGATTTTTTTTCTAGATTTTTTTCTAGATTTTTTTTCTAGATTTTTTTCTAGATTTTTTTTCTAGATTTTTTTTCTAGATTTTTTTTCTAGATTTTTTTTCTAGATTTTTTTTCTAGATTTTTTTTCTAGATTTTTTTTCTAGATTTTTTTCCTAGATTTTTTTCTAGATTTTTTTTCTAGATTTATTTTCTAGATTTTTTTTCTAGATTTTTTTCTAGATTTTTTTTCTAGATTTTTTTCTAGATTTTTTTTCTAGATTTTTTTTCTAGATTTTTTTTCTAGATTTTTTTCTAGATTTTTTTCCAGAATTTTTTTCTAGATTTTTTTTCTAGATTTTTTTTTAGATTTTTTTTCTAGATTTTTTTTCTAGATTTTTTTTCTAGATTTTTTTTCTAGATTTTTTTCTAGATTTTTTTTCTAGATTTTTTCCTAGATTTTTTTCTAGATTTTTTGTCTAGATTTTTTTCTAGATTTTTTTTCTAGATTTTTTTTCTAGATTTTTTTCTAGATTTTTTTTCTAGATTTTTTTCTAGATTTTTTTTCTAGATTTTTTTCTAGATTTTTTTTCTAGATTTTTTTCTAGATTTTTTTTCTAGATTTTTTTTCTAGATTTTTTTTCTAGATTTTTTTCTAGATTTTTTTCTAGATTTTTTTTCTAGATTTTTTTTCTAGATTTTTTTTCTAGATTTTTTTTCTAGATTTTTTTCTAGATTTTTTTTCTAGATTTTTTTCTAGATTTTTTTTCTAGATTTTTTTCTAGATTTTTTTCTAGATTTTTTTTCTAGATTTTTTTTCTAGATTTTTTTTCTAGATTTTTTTCTAGATTTTTTTTCTAGATTTTTTTTCTAGATTTTTTTTCTAGATTTTTTTCTAGACTTTTTTTCTAGATTTTTTTCTAGATTTTTTTTCTAGATTTTTTTCTAGATTTTTTTTCTAGATTTTTTTTCTAGATTTTTTTTCTAGATTTTTTTCCAGAATTTTTTTCTAGATTTTTTTCTAGATTTTTTTCTAGAATTTTTTTCTAGATTTTTTTTCTAGATTTTTTTTTAGATTTTTTTTCTAGATTTTTTTCCTAGATTTTTTTCTAGATTTTTTTTCTAGATTTTTTTCTAGATTTATTTTCTAGATTTTTTTTCTAGATTTTTTTCTAGATTTTTTTTCTAGATTTTTTTCTAGATTTTTTTTCTAGATTTTTTTTCTAGATTTTTTTTCTAGATTTTTTTTCTAGATTTTTTTTCTAGATTTTTTTTCTAGATTTTTTTTCTAGATTTTTTTCCTAGATTTTTTTCTAGATTTTTTTTCTAGATTTATTTTCTAGATTTTTTTTCTAGATTTTTTTCTAGATTTTTTTTCTAGATTTTTTTCTAGATTTTTTTTCTAGATTTTTTTCTAGATTTTTTTTCTAGATTTTTTTTCTAGATTTTTTTTCTAGATTTTTTTTCTAGATTTTTTTCCTAGATTTTTTTCTAGATTTTTTTCCTAGATTTTTTTCTAGATTTTTTTCTAGATTTTTTTTCTAGATTTTTTTTCTAGATTTTTTTTCTAGATTTTTTTTTTAGATTTTTTTCTAGAATTCTTTTCTAGATTTTTTTTCTAGATTTTTTTCTAGAATTCTTTTCTAGATTTTTTTTCTAGATTTTTTTCTAGATTTTTTTTCTAGATTTTTTTTCTAGATTTTTTTTCTAGATTTTTTTTCTAGATTTTTTTTCTAGATTTTTTTCTAGATTTTTTTTCTAGATTTTTTTCTAGATTTTTTTTCTAGATTTTTTTTCTAATTTTTTTTCTAGATTTTTTTTCTAATTTTTTTCTAGAATTTTTTCTAGATTTTTTTTCTAGATTTTTTTTCTAGATTTTTTTCTAGATTTTTTTTCTAGATTTTTTTCTAGATTTTTTTTCTAGATTTTTTTTCTAGATTTTTTTTCTAGATTTTTTTTCTAGATTTTTTTCTAGATTTTTTTTCTAGATTTTTTTCTAGATTTTTTTTCTAGATTTTTTTCTAGATTTTTTTTCTAGATTTTTTTTCTAGATTTTTTTTCTAGATTTTTTTCCAGATTTTTTTCTAGATTTTTTTCTAGATTTTTTTCTAGAATTTTTTTCTAGATTTTTTTTCTAGATTTTTTTTTAGATTTTTTTTCTAGATTTTTTTCCTAGATTTTTTTCTAGATTTTTTTTCTAGATTTTTTTCTAGATTTTTTTTCTAGATTTTTTTTCTAGATTTTTTTTCTAGATTTTTTTTCTAGATTTTTTTCTAGATTTTTTTTCTAGATTTTTTTTCTAGATTTTTTTTCTAGATTTTTTTCTAGATTTTTTTTCTAGATTTTTTTCTAGATTTTTTTTCTAGATTTTTTTCTAGATTTTTTTTCTAGATTTTTTTTCTAGATTTTTTTTCTAGATTTTTTTCCAGAATTTTTTTCTAGATTTTTTTCTAGATTTTTTTCTAGAATTTTTTTCTAGATTTTTTTTCTAGATTTTTTTTTAGATTTTTTTTCTAGATTTTTTTCCTAGATTTTTTTCTAGATTTATTTTCTAGATTTTTTTTCTAGATTTTTTTCTAGATTTTTTTTCTAGATTTTTTTCTAGAATTTTTTTCTAGATTTTTTGTCTAGATTTTTTTCTAGATTTATTTTCTAGATTTTTTTTCTAGATTTTTTTCTAGATTTTTTTCTAGATTTTTTTTCTAGATTTTTTTCTAGATTTTTTTTCTAGATTTTTTTCTAGATTTTTTTTCTAGATTTTTTTTCTAGATTTTTTTCTAGATTTTTTTTCTAGATTTTTTTTCTAGATTTTTTTCTAGATTTGTTTTCTAGATTTTTTTTCTAGATTTTTTTTCTAGATTTTTTTTCTAGATTTTTTTTCTAGATTTTTTTCTAGATTTTTTTTCTAGATTTTTTTTCTAGATTTTTTTTCTAGATTTTTTTCTAGATTTTTTTTCTAGATTTTTTTCTAGATTTTTTTTCTAGATTTTTTTCTAGATTTTTTTTCTAGATTTTTTTTCTAGATTTTTTTTCTAGATTTTTTTCCAGAATTTTTTTCTAGATTTTTTTCTAGATTTTTTTCTAGAATTTTTTTCTAGATTTTTTTTCTAGATTTTTTTTCTAGATTTTTTTTCTAGATTTTTTTTCTAGATTTTTTTTCTAGATTTTTTTCTAGATTTTTTTTCTAGATTTTTTTCTAGATTTTTTTTCTAGATTTTTTTTCTAGATTTTTTTCTAGATTTTTTTTCTAGATTTTTTTTCTAGATTTTTTTCTAGATTTGTTTTCTAGATTTTTTTTCTAGATTTTTTTTCTAGATTTTTTTTCTAGATTTTTTTTCTAGATTTTTTTCTAGATTTTTTTTCTAGATTTTTTTTCTAGATTTTTTTTCTAGATTTTTTTCTAGATTTTTTTTCTAGATTTTTTTCTAGATTTTTTTTCTAGATTTTTTTCTAGATTTTTTTTCTAGATTTTTTTTCTAGATTTTTTTTCTAGATTTTTTTCCAGAATTTTTTTCTAGATTTTTTTCTAGATTTTTTTCTAGAATTTTTTTCTAGATTTTTTTTCTAGATTTTTTTTCTAGATTTTTTTTCTAGATTTTTTTTCTAGATTTTTTTTCTAGATTTTTTTCTAGATTTTTTTTCTAGATTTTTTTCTAGATTTTTTTTCTAGATTTTTTTTCTAATTTTTTTTCTAGATTTTTTTTTAGATTTTTTTCTAGAATTTTTTCTAGATTTTTTTTCTAGATTTTTTTTCTAGATTTTTTTCTAGATTTTTTTCCAGAATTTTTTTCTAGATTTTTTTTCTAGATTTTTTTTTAGATTTTTTTTCTAGATTTTTTTTCTAGATTTTTTTTCTAGATTTTTTTTCTAGATTTTTTTCTAGATTTTTTTTCTAGATTTTTTTCTAGATTTTTTTTCTAGATTTTTTTCTAGATTTTTTTCCAGAATTTTTTTCTAGATTTTTTTTCTAGATTTTTTTTTAGATTTTTTTTCTAGATTTTTTTTCTAGATTTTTTTTCTAGATTTTTTTTCTAGATTTTTTTTCTAGATTTTTTTCTAGATTTTTTTTCTAGATTTTTTTCTAGATTTTTTTTCTAGATTTTTTTCTAGATTTTTTTTCTAGATTTTTTTTCTAGATTTTTTTTCTAGATTTTTTTCTAGATTTTTTTCTAGATTTTTTTTCTAGATTTTTTTCTAGATTTTTTTTCTAGATTTTTTTCTAGATTTTTTTTCTAGATTTTTTTTCTAGATTTTTTTCTAGATTTTTTTTCTAGATTTTTTTCTAGATTTTTTTTCTAGATTTTTTTCTAGATTTTTTTTCTAGATTTTTTTTCTAGATTTTTTTTCTAGATTTTTTTTCTAGATTTTTTTCTAGATTTTTTTTCTAGATTTTTTTTCTAGATTTTTTTTCTAGATTTTTTTCTAGATTTTTTTTCTAGATTTTTTTCTAGATTTTTTTTCTAGATTTTTTTCTAGATTTTTTTTCTAGATTTTTTTTCTAGATTTTTTTTCTAGATTTTTTTCCAGAATTTTTTTCTAGATTTTTTTCTAGATTTTTTTCTAGAATTTTTTTCTAGATTTTTTTTCTAGATTTTTTTTTAGATTTTTTTTCTAGATTTTTTTCCTAGATTTTTTTCTAGATTTTTTTTCTAGATTTTTTTCTAGATTTATTTTCTAGATTTTTTTTCTAGATTTTTTTCTAGATTTTTTTTCTAGATTTTTTTCTAGATTTTTTTTCTAGATTTTTTTCTAGATTTTTTTTCTAGATTTTTTTTCTAGATTTTTTTTCTAGATTTTTTTTCTAGATTTTTTTCCTAGATTTTTTTCTAGATTTTTTTTCTAGATTTTTTTCTAGATTTTTTTCTAGATTTATTTTCTAGATTTTTTTTCTAGATTTTTTTCTAGATTTTTTTTCTAGATTTTTTTCTAGATTTTTTTTCTAGATTTTTTTCTAGATTTTTTTTCTAGATTTTTTTTCTAGATTTTTTTTCTAGATTTTTTTTCTAGATTTTTTTCCTAGATTTTTTTCTAGATTTTTTTCCTAGATTTTTTTCTAGATTTTTTTCTAGATTTTTTTTCTAGATTTTTTTTCTAGATTTTTTTTCTAGATTTTTTTTTTAGATTTTTTTCTAGAATTCTTTTCTAGATTTTTTTTCTAGATTTTTTTCTAGAATTCTTTTCTAGATTTTTTTTCTAGATTTTTTTCTAGATTTTTTTTCTAGATTTTTTTTCTAGATTTTTTTTCTAGATTTTTTTTCTAGATTTTTTTCTAGATTTTTTTTCTAGATTTTTTTTCTAATTTTTTTTCTAGATTTTTTTTCTAATTTTTTTCTAGAATTTTTTCTAGATTTTTTTTCTAGATTTTTTTTCTAGATTTTTTTTCTAGATTTTTTTCTAGATTTTTTTTCTAGATTTTTTTCTAGATTTTTTTTCTAGATTTTTTTCTAGATTTTTTTTCTAGATTTTTTTCTAGATTTTTTTTCTAGATTTTTTTTCTAGATTTTTTTTCTAGATTTTTTTCTAGATTTTTTTCTAGATTTTTTTTCTAGATTTTTTTTCTAGATTTTTTTTCTAGATTTTTTTTCTAGATTTTTTTCTAGATTTTTTTTCTAGATTTTTTTCTAGATTTTTTTTCTAGATTTTTTTCTAGATTTTTTTTCTAGATTTTTTTTCTAGATTTTTTTTCTAGATTTTTTTCTAGATTTTTTTTCTAGATTTTTTTTCTAGATTTTTTTTCTAGATTTTTTTCTAGATTTTTTTTCTAGATTTTTTTCTAGATTTTTTTTCTAGATTTTTTTCTAGATTTTTTTTCTAGATTTTTTTTCTAGATTTTTTTTCTAGATTTTTTTCCAGAATTTTTTTCTAGATTTTTTTCTAGATTTTTTTCTAGAATTTTTTTCTAGATTTTTTTTCTAGATTTTTTTTTAGATTTTTTTTCTAGATTTTTTTCCTAGATTTTTTTCTAGATTTTTTTTCTAGATTTTTTTCTAGATTTATTTTCTAGATTTTTTTTCTAGATTTTTTTCTAGATTTTTTTTCTAGATTTTTTTCTAGATTTTTTTTCTAGATTTTTTTCTAGATTTTTTTCTAGATTTTTTTTCTAGATTTTTTTTCTAGATTTTTTTTCTAGATTTTTTTTCTAGATTTTTTTCCAGAATTTTTTTCTAGATTTTTTTCTAGATTTTTTTCTAGAATTTTTTTCTAGATTTTTTTTCTAGATTTTTTTTCTAGATTTTTTTTCTAGATTTTTTTTCTAGATTTTTTTTCTAGATTTTTTTCTAGATTTTTTTTCTAGATTTTTTTCTAGATTTTTTTTCTAGATTTTTTTTCTAATTTTTTTTCTAGATTTTTTTTTAGATTTTTTTCTAGAATTTTTTCTAGATTTTTTTTCTAGATTTTTTTTCTAGATTTTTTTCTAGATTTTTTTCCAGAATTTTTTTCTAGATTTTTTTTCTAGATTTTTTTTTAGATTTTTTTTCTAGATTTTTTTTCTAGATTTTTTTTCTAGATTTTTTTTCTAGATTTTTTTCTAGATTTTTTTTCTAGATTTTTTTCTAGATTTTTTTTCTAGATTTTTTTCTAGATTTTTTTCCAGAATTTTTTTCTAGATTTTTTTTCTAGATTTTTTTTTAGATTTTTTTTCTAGATTTTTTTTCTAGATTTTTTTTCTAGATTTTTTTTCTAGATTTTTTTTCTAGATTTTTTTCTAGATTTTTTTTCTAGATTTTTTTCTAGATTTTTTTTCTAGATTTTTTTCTAGATTTTTTTTCTAGATTTTTTTTCTAGATTTTTTTTCTAGATTTTTTTCTAGATTTTTTTCTAGATTTTTTTTCTAGATTTTTTTCTAGATTTTTTTTCTAGATTTTTTTCTAGATTTTTTTTCTAGATTTTTTTTCTAGATTTTTTTCTAGATTTTTTTTCTAGATTTTTTTCTAGATTTTTTTTCTAGATTTTTTTCTAGATTTTTTTTCTAGATTTTTTTTCTAGATTTTTTTTCTAGATTTTTTTTCTAGATTTTTTTCTAGATTTTTTTTCTAGATTTTTTTTCTAGATTTTTTTTCTAGATTTTTTTCTAGATTTTTTTTCTAGATTTTTTTCTAGATTTTTTTTCTAGATTTTTTTCTAGATTTTTTTTCTAGATTTTTTTTCTAGATTTTTTTTCTAGATTTTTTTCCAGAATTTTTTTCTAGATTTTTTTCTAGATTTTTTTCTAGAATTTTTTTCTAGATTTTTTTTCTAGATTTTTTTTTAGATTTTTTTTCTAGATTTTTTTCCTAGATTTTTTTCTAGATTTTTTTTCTAGATTTTTTTCTAGATTTATTTTCTAGATTTTTTTTCTAGATTTTTTTCTAGATTTTTTTTCTAGATTTTTTTCTAGATTTTTTTTCTAGATTTTTTTCTAGATTTTTTTTCTAGATTTTTTTTCTAGATTTTTTTTCTAGATTTTTTTTCTAGATTTTTTTCCTAGATTTTTTTCTAGATTTTTTTTCTAGATTTTTTTCTAGATTTTTTTCTAGATTTATTTTCTAGATTTTTTTTCTAGATTTTTTTCTAGATTTTTTTTCTAGATTTTTTTCTAGATTTTTTTTCTAGATTTTTTTCTAGATTTTTTTTCTAGATTTTTTTTCTAGATTTTTTTTCTAGATTTTTTTTCTAGATTTTTTTCCTAGATTTTTTTCTAGATTTTTTTCCTAGATTTTTTTCTAGATTTTTTTCTAGATTTTTTTTCTAGATTTTTTTTCTAGATTTTTTTTCTAGATTTTTTTTTTAGATTTTTTTCTAGAATTCTTTTCTAGATTTTTTTTCTAGATTTTTTTCTAGAATTCTTTTCTAGATTTTTTTTCTAGATTTTTTTCTAGATTTTTTTTCTAGATTTTTTTTCTAGATTTTTTTTCTAGATTTTTTTTCTAGATTTTTTTCTAGATTTTTTTTCTAGATTTTTTTTCTAATTTTTTTTCTAGATTTTTTTTCTAATTTTTTTCTAGAATTTTTTCTAGATTTTTTTTCTAGATTTTTTTTCTAGATTTTTTTTCTAGATTTTTTTCTAGATTTTTTTTCTAGATTTTTTTCTAGATTTTTTTTCTAGATTTTTTTCTAGATTTTTTTTCTAGATTTTTTTCTAGATTTTTTTTCTAGATTTTTTTTCTAGATTTTTTTTCTAGATTTTTTTTCTAGATTTTTTTCTAGATTTTTTTTCTAGATTTTTTTCTAGATTTTTTTTCTAGATTTTTTTCTAGATTTTTTTTCTAGATTTTTTTTCTAGATTTTTTTTCTAGATTTTTTTCTAGATTTTTTTTCTAGATTTTTTTCTAGATTTTTTTTCTAGATTTTTTTCTAGATTTTTTTTCTAGATTTTTTTTCTAGATTTTTTTTCTAGATTTTTTTCCAGAATTTTTTTCTAGATTTTTTTCTAGATTTTTTTCTAGAATTTTTTTCTAGATTTTTTTTCTAGATTTTTTTTTAGATTTTTTTTCTAGATTTTTTTCCTAGATTTTTTTCTAGATTTTTTTTCTAGATTTTTTTCTAGATTTATTTTCTAGATTTTTTTTCTAGATTTTTTTCTAGATTTTTTTCTAGATTTTTTTCTAGAATTTTTTTCTAGATTTTTTTTCTAGATTTTTTTTTAGATTTTTTTTCTAGATTTTTTTCCTAGATTTTTTTCTAGATTTTTTTTCTAGATTTTTTTCTAGATTTATTTTCTAGATTTTTTTTCTAGATTTTTTTCTAGATTTTTTTTCTAGATTTTTTTCTAGATTTTTTTTCTAGATTTTTTTCTAGATTTTTTTTCTAGATTTTTTTTCTAGATTTTTTTTCTAGATTTTTTTTCTAGATTTTTTTCCTAGATTTTTTTCTAGATTTTTTTTCTAGATTTTTTTCTAGATTTTTTTCTAGATTTATTTTCTAGATTTTTTTTCTAGATTTTTTTCTAGATTTTTTTTCTAGATTTTTTTCTAGATTTTTTTTCTAGATTTTTTTCTAGATTTTTTTTCTAGATTTTTTTTCTAGATTTTTTTTCTAGATTTTTTTTCTAGATTTTTTTCCTAGATTTTTTTCTAGATTTTTTTCCTAGATTTTTTTCTAGATTTTTTTCTAGATTTTTTTTCTAGATTTTTTTTCTAGATTTTTTTTCTAGATTTTTTTTTTAGATTTTTTTCTAGAATTCTTTTCTAGATTTTTTTTCTAGATTTTTTTCTAGAATTCTTTTCTAGATTTTTTTTCTAGATTTTTTTCTAGATTTTTTTTCTAGATTTTTTTTCTAGATTTTTTTTCTAGATTTTTTTTCTAGATTTTTTTCTAGATTTTTTTTCTAGATTTTTTTTCTAATTTTTTTTCTAGATTTTTTTTCTAATTTTTTTCTAGAATTTTTTCTAGATTTTTTTTCTAGATTTTTTTTCTAGATTTTTTTTCTAGATTTTTTTCTAGATTTTTTTTCTAGATTTTTTTCTAGATTTTTTTTCTAGATTTTTTTCTAGATTTTTTTTCTAGATTTTTTTCTAGATTTTTTTTCTAGATTTTTTTTCTAGATTTTTTTTCTAGATTTTTTTCTAGATTTTTTTCTAGATTTTTTTTCTAGATTTTTTTTCTAGATTTTTTTTCTAGATTTTTTTTCTAGATTTTTTTCTAGATTTTTTTTCTAGATTTTTTTCTAGATTTTTTTTCTAGATTTTTTTCTAGATTTTTTTTCTAGATTTTTTTTCTAGATTTTTTTTCTAGATTTTTTTCTAGATTTTTTTTCTAGATTTTTTTCTAGATTTTTTTTCTAGATTTTTTTCTAGATTTTTTTTCTAGATTTTTTTTCTAGATTTTTTTTCTAGATTTTTTTCCAGAATTTTTTTCTAGATTTTTTTCTAGATTTTTTTCTAGAATTTTTTTCTAGATTTTTTTTCTAGATTTTTTTTTAGATTTTTTTTCTAGATTTTTTTCCTAGATTTTTTTCTAGATTTTTTTTCTAGATTTTTTTCTAGATTTATTTTCTAGATTTTTTTTCTAGATTTTTTTCTAGATTTTTTTTCTAGATTTTTTTCTAGATTTTTTTTCTAGATTTTTTTCTAGATTTTTTTTCTAGATTTTTTTTCTAGATTTTTTTTCTAGATTTTTTTCCTAGATTTTTTTCTAGATTTTTTTTCTAGATTTTTTTCTAGATTTTTTTCTAGATTTATTTTCTAGATTTTTTTTCTAGATTTTTTTCTAGATTTTTTTTCTAGATTTTTTTCTAGATTTTTTTTCTAGATTTTTTTCTAGATTTTTTTTCTAGATTTTTTTTCTAGATTTTTTTTCTAGATTTTTTTTTTAGATTTTTTTCTAGAATTCTTTTCTAGATTTTTTTTCTAGATTTTTTTTCTAGATTTTTTTTCTAGATTTTTTTTCTAGATTTTTTTTCTAGATTTTTTTCTAGATTTTTTTTCTAGATTTTTTTCTAGATTTTTTTTCTAGATTTTTTTCTAGATTTTTTTTCTAGATTTTTTTTCTAATTTTTTTTCTAGATTTTTTTTCTAATTTTTTTCTAGAATTTTTTCTAGATTTTTTTTCTAGATTTTTTTTCTAGATTTTTTTCTAGATTTTTTTTCTAGATTTTTTTCTAGATTTTTTTTCTAGATTTTTTTTCTAGATTTTTTTTCTAGATTTTTTTTCTAGATTTTTTTCTAGATTTTTTTTCTAGATTTTTTTCTAGATTTTTTTTCTAGATTTTTTTCTAGATTTTTTTTCTAGATTTTTTTTCTAGATTTTTTTTCTAGATTTTTTTCCAGAATTTTTTTCTAGATTTTTTTCTAGATTTTTTTCTAGAATTTTTTTCTAGATTTTTTTTCTAGATTTTTTTTTAGATTTTTTTTCTAGATTTTTTTCCTAGATTTTTTTCTAGATTTTTTTTCTAGATTTTTTTCTAGATTTTTTTTCTAGATTTTTTTTCTAGATTTTTTTTCTAGATTTTTTTTCTAGATTTTTTTCTAGATTTTTTTTCTAGATTTTTTTTCTAGATTTTTTTTCTAGATTTTTTTTCTAGATTTTTTTCTAGATTTTTTTTCTAGATTTTTTTTCTAGATTTTTTTTCTAGATTTTTTTCTAGATTTTTTTTCTAGATTTTTTTCTAGATTTTTTTTCTAGATTTTTTTCTAGATTTTTTTTCTAGATTTTTTTTCTAGATTTTTTTTCTAGATTTTTTTTCTAGATTTTTTTCTAGATTTTTTTTCTAGATTTTTTTTCTAGATTTTTTTTCTAGATTTTTTTTCTAGATTTTTTTCTAGATTTTTTTTCTAGATTTTTTTTCTAGATTTTTTTTCTAGATTTTTTTCTAGATTTTTTTTCTAGATTTTTTTCTAGATTTTTTTTCTAGATTTTTTTCTAGATTTTTTTTCTAGATTTTTTTTCTAGATTTTTTTTCTAGATTTTTTTCCAGAATTTTTTTCTAGATTTTTTTCTAGATTTTTTTCTAGAATTTTTTTCTAGATTTTTTTTCTAGATTTTTTTTTAGATTTTTTTTCTAGATTTTTTTCCTAGATTTTTTTCTAGATTTTTTTTCTAGATTTTTTTCTAGATTTATTTTCTAGATTTTTTTTCTAGATTTTTTTCTAGATTTTTTTTCTAGATTTTTTTCTAGATTTTTTTTCTAGATTTTTTTCTAGATTTTTTTTCTAGATTTTTTTTCTAGATTTTTTTTCTAGATTTTTTTTCTAGATTTTTTTCCTAGATTTTTTTCTAGATTTTTTTTCTAGATTTTTTTCTAGATTTTTTTCTAGATTTATTTTCTAGATTTTTTTTCTAGATTTTTTTCTAGATTTTTTTTCTAGATTTTTTTCTAGATTTTTTTTCTAGATTTTTTTCTAGATTTTTTTTCTAGATTTTTTTTCTAGATTTTTTTTCTAGATTTTTTTTCTAGATTTTTTTCCTAGATTTTTTTCTAGATTTTTTTCCTAGATTTTTTTCTAGATTTTTTTCTAGATTTTTTTTCTAGATTTTTTTTCTAGATTTTTTTTCTAGATTTTTTTTTTAGATTTTTTTCTAGAATTCTTTTCTAGATTTTTTTTCTAGATTTTTTTCTAGAATTCTTTTCTAGATTTTTTTTCTAGATTTTTTTCTAGATTTTTTTTCTAGATTTTTTTTCTAGATTTTTTTCTAGATTTTTTTTCTAGATTTTTTTCTAGATTTTTTTTCTAGATTTTTTTTCTAGATTTTTTTTCTAGATTTTTTTTCTAGATTTTTTTCTAGATTTTTTTTCTAGATTTTTTTCTAGATTTTTTTTCTAGATTTTTTTCTAGATTTTTTTTCTAGATTTTTTTTCTAGATTTTTTTTCTAGATTTTTTTCCAGAATTTTTTTCTAGATTTTTTTCTAGATTTTTTTCTAGAATTTTTTTCTAGATTTTTTTTCTAGATTTTTTTTTAGATTTTTTTTCTAGATTTTTTTCCTAGATTTTTTTCTAGATTTTTTTTCTAGATTTTTTTCTAGATTTTTTTTCTAGATTTTTTTTCTAGATTTTTTTTCTAGATTTTTTTTCTAGATTTTTTTCTAGATTTTTTTTCTAGATTTTTTTTCTAGATTTTTTTTCTAGATTTTTTTTCTAGATTTTTTTCTAGATTTTTTTTCTAGATTTTTTTTCTAGATTTTTTTTCTAGATTTTTTTCTAGATTTTTTTTCTAGATTTTTTTCTAGATTTTTTTTCTAGATTTTTTTCTAGATTTTTTTTCTAGATTTTTTTTCTAGATTTTTTTTCTAGATTTTTTTCCAGAATTTTTTTCTAGATTTTTTTCTAGATTTTTTTCTAGAATTTTTTTCTAGATTTTTTTTCTAGATTTTTTTTTAGATTTTTTTTCTAGATTTTTTTCCTAGATTTTTTTCTAGATTTTTTTTCTAGATTTTTTTCTAGATTTATTTTCTAGATTTTTTTTCTAGATTTTTTTCTAGATTTTTTTTCTAGATTTTTTTCTAGATTTTTTTCTAGATTTTTTTCTAGATTTTTTTTCTAGATTTTTTTTCTAGATTTTTTTTCTAGATTTTTTTCTAGATTTTTTTTCTAGATTTTTTTCTAGATTTTTTTTCTAGATTTTTTTCTAGATTTTTTTTCTAGATTTTTTTTCTAGATTTTTTTTCTAGATTTTTTTTCTAGATTTTTTTCCTAGATTTTTTTCTAGATTTTTTTCCTAGATTTTTTTCTAGATTTTTTTCTAGATTTTTTTTCTAGATTTTTTTTCTAGATTTTTTTTCTAGATTTTTTTTTTAGATTTTTTTCTAGAATTCTTTTCTAGATTTTTTTTCTAGATTTTTTTCTAGAATTCTTTTCTAGATTTTTTTTCTAGATTTTTTTCTAGATTTTTTTTCTAGATTTTTTTTCTAGATTTTTTTTCTAGATTTTTTTTCTAGATTTTTTTCTAGATTTTTTTTCTAGATTTTTTTTCTAATTTTTTTTCTAGATTTTTTTTCTAATTTTTTTCTAGAATTTTTTCTAGATTTTTTTTCTAGATTTTTTTTCTAGATTTTTTTTCTAGATTTTTTTCTAGATTTTTTTTCTAGATTTTTTTCTAGATTTTTTTTCTAGATTTTTTTCTAGATTTTTTTTCTAGATTTTTTTCTAGATTTTTTTTCTAGATTTTTTTTCTAGATTTTTTTTCTAGATTTTTTTCTAGATTTTTTTCTAGATTTTTTTTCTAGATTTTTTTTCTAGATTTTTTTTCTAGATTTTTTTTCTAGATTTTTTTCTAGATTTTTTTTCTAGATTTTTTTCTAGATTTTTTTTCTAGATTTTTTTCTAGATTTTTTTTCTAGATTTTTTTTCTAGATTTTTTTTCTAGATTTTTTTCTAGATTTTTTTTCTAGATTTTTTTTCTAGATTTTTTTTCTAGATTTTTTTCTAGATTTTTTTTCTAGATTTTTTTCTAGATTTTTTTTCTAGATTTTTTTCTAGATTTTTTTTCTAGATTTTTTTTCTAGATTTTTTTCTAGATTTTTTTTCTAGATTTTTTTCTAGATTTTTTTCTAGATTTATTTTCTAGATTTTTTTTCTAGATTTTTTTCTAGATTTTTTTTCTAGATTTTTTTCTAGATTTTTTTTCTAGATTTTTTTCTAGATTTTTTTTCTAGATTTTTTTTCTAGATTTTTTTTCTAGATTTTTTTTTTAGATTTTTTTCTAGAATTCTTTTCTAGATTTTTTTTCTAGATTTTTTTTCTAGATTTTTTTTCTAGATTTTTTTTCTAGATTTTTTTTCTAGATTTTTTTCTAGATTTTTTTTCTAGATTTTTTTCTAGATTTTTTTTCTAGATTTTTTTTCTAATTTTTTTTCTAGATTTTTTTTCTAGATTTTTTTTTTAGATTTTTTTCTAGAATTCTTTTCTAGATTTTTTTTCTAGATTTTTTTTCTAGATTTTTTTTCTAGATTTTTTTTCTAGATTTTTTTTCTAGATTTTTTTCTAGATTTTTTTTCTAGATTTTTTTCTAGATTTTTTTTCTAGATTTTTTTTCTAATTTTTTTTCTAGATTTTTTTTCTAATTTTTTTCTAGAATTTTTTCTAGATTTTTTTTCTAGATTTTTTTTCTAGATTT
This sequence comes from Oncorhynchus mykiss, assembly GCF_057628025.1. NCBI lineage: Eukaryota > Metazoa > Chordata > Actinopteri > Salmoniformes > Salmonidae > Oncorhynchus > Oncorhynchus mykiss. The sequence goes on along the minus strand of NC_143043.1, from coordinate 27,305,176 downwards.
TTTTCTAGATTTTTTTTCTAGATTTTTTTCTAGATTTTTTTTCTAGATTTTTTTTCTAGATTTTTTTTCTAGATTTTTTTTCTAGATTTTTTTCTAGATTTTTTTCTAGATTTTTTTTCTAGATTTTTTTTCTAGATTTTTTTTCTAGATTTTTTTCTAGATTTTTTTTCTAGATTTTTTTCTAGATTTTTTTTCTAGATTTTTTTCTAGATTTTTTTTCTAGATTTTTTTTCTAGATTTTTTTTCTAGATTTTTTTCCAGAATTTTTTTCTAGATTTTTTTCTAGATTTTTTTCTAGAATTTTTTTCTAGATTTTTTTTCTAGATTTTTTTTTAGATTTTCTTTCTAGATTTTTTTCCTAGATTTTTTTCTAGATTTATTTTCTAGATTTTTTTTCTAGATTTTTTTCTAGATTTTTTTTCTAGATTTTTTTCTAGATTTTTTTTCTAGATTTTTTTCTAGATTTTTTTTCTAGATTTTTTTTCTAGATTTTTTTTCTAGATTTTTTTTCTAGATTTTTTTCCTAGATTTTTTTCTAGATTTTTTTTCTAGATTTTTTTCTAGATTTTTTTCTAGATTTTTTTTCTAGATTTTTTTTCTAGATTTTTTTTCTAGATTTTTTTTTTAGATTTTTTTCTAGAATTCTTTTCTAGATTTTTTTTCTAGATTTTTTTCTAGATTTTTTTTCTAGATTTTTTTTCTAGATTTTTTTTCTAGATTTTTTTTCTAGATTTTTTTTCTAGATTTTTTTCTAGATTTTTTTTCTAGATTTTTTTCTAGATTTTTTTTCTAGATTTTTTTTCTAATTTTTTTTCTAGATTTTTTTTTAGATTTTTTTCTAGAATTTTTTCTAGATTTTTTTTCTAGATTTTTTTCTAGATTTTTTTCCAGAATTTTTTTCTAGATTTTTTTCTAGATTTTTTTCTAGAATTTTTTTCTAGATTTTGTTTCTAGATTTTTTTTTAGATTTTTTTTCTAGATTTTTTTCCAGAATTTTTTTCTAGATTTTGTTTCTAGATTTTTTTTTAGATTTTTTTTCTAGATTTTTTTCCAGAATTTTTTTCTAGATTTTTTTTCTAGATTTTTTTTCTAGATTTTTTTTCTAGATTTTTTTTTTAGATTTTTTTCTAGAATTCTTTTCTAGATTTTTTTTCTAGATTTTTTTCTAGATTTTTTTTCTAGATTTTTTTTCTAGATTTTTTTTCTAGATTTTTTTTCTAGATTTTTTTTCTAGATTTTTTTCTAGATTTTTTTTCTAGATTTTTTTCTAGATTTTTTTTCTAGATTTTTTTTCTAATTTTTTTTCTAGATTTTTTTTTAGATTTTTTTCTAGAATTTTTTCTAGATTTTTTTTCTAGATTTTTTTCTAGATTTTTTTCCAGAATTTTTTTCTAGATTTTTTTCTAGATTTTTTTCTAGAATTTTTTTCTAGATTTTGTTTCTAGATTTTTTTTTAGATTTTTTTTCTAGATTTTTTTCCAGAATTTTTTTCTAGATTTTTTTCTAGATTTTTTTCTAGAATTTTTTTCTAGATTTTTTTTCTAGATTTTTTTTTAGATTTTTTTTCTAGATTTTTTTCCTAGATTTTTTTCTAGATTTTTTTTCTAGATTTTTTTCTAGATTTTTTTTCTAGATTTTTTTTCTAGATTTTTTTTCTAGATTTTTTTTCTAGATTTTTTTCTAGATTTTTTTTCTAGATTTTTTTTCTAGATTTTTTTTCTAGATTTTTTTCTAGATTTTTTTTCTAGATTTTTTTCTAGATTTTTTTTCTAGATTTTTTTCTAGATTTTTTTTCTAGATTTTTTTTCTAATTTTTTTTCTAGATTTTTTTTTAGATTTTTTTCTAGAATTTTTTCTAGATTTTTTTTCTAGATTTTTTTCTAGATTTTTTTCCAGAATTTTTTTCTAGATTTTTTTCTAGATTTTTTTCTAGAATTTTTTTCTAGATTTTGTTTCTAGATTTTTTTTTAGATTTTTTTTCTAGATTTTTTTCCAGAATTTTTTTCTAGATTTTGTTTCTAGATTTTTTTTTAGATTTTTTTTCTAGATTTTTTTCCAGAATTTTTTTCTAGATTTTTTTTCTAGATTTTTTTTCTAGATTTTTTTTCTAGATTTTTTTTTTAGATTTTTTTCTAGAATTCTTTTCTAGATTTTTTTTCTAGATTTTTTTCTAGATTTTTTTTCTAGATTTTTTTTCTAGATTTTTTTTCTAGATTTTTTTTCTAGATTTTTTTTCTAGATTTTTTTCTAGATTTTTTTTCTAGATTTTTTTCTAGATTTTTTTTCTAGATTTTTTTTCTAATTTTTTTTCTAGATTTTTTTTTAGATTTTTTTCTAGAATTTTTTCTAGATTTTTTTTCTAGATTTTTTTCTAGATTTTTTTCCAGAATTTTTTTCTAGATTTTTTTCTAGATTTTTTTCTAGAATTTTTTTCTAGATTTTGTTTCTAGATTTTTTTTTAGATTTTTTTTCTAGATTTTTTTCCAGAATTTTTTTCTAGATTTTTTTCTAGATTTTTTTCTAGAATTTTTTTCTAGATTTTTTTTCTAGATTTTTTTTTAGATTTTTTTTCTAGATTTTTTTCCTAGATTTTTTTCTAGATTTTTTTTCTAGATTTTTTTCTAGATTTTTTTTCTAGATTTTTTTTCTAGATTTTTTTTCTAGATTTTTTTTCTAGATTTTTTTCTAGATTTTTTTTCTAGATTTTTTTTCTAGATTTTTTTTCTAGATTTTTTTCTAGATTTTTTTTCTAGATTTTTTTCTAGATTTTTTTTCTAGATTTTTTTCTAGATTTTTTTTCTAGATTTTTTTTCTAGATTTTTTTTCTAGATTTTTTTCCAGAATTTTTTTCTAGATTTTTTTCTAGATTTTTTTCTAGAATTTTTTTCTAGATTTTTTTTCTAGATTTTTTTTTAGATTTTCTTTCTAGATTTTTTTCCTAGATTTTTTTCTAGATTTATTTTCTAGATTTTTTTTCTAGATTTTTTTCTAGATTTTTTTTCTAGATTTTTTTCTAGATTTTTTTTCTAGATTTTTTTCTAGATTTTTTTTCTAGATTTTTTTTCTAGATTTTTTTTCTAGATTTTTTTTCTAGATTTTTTTCCTAGATTTTTTTCTAGATTTTTTTTCTAGATTTTTTTCTAGATTTTTTTCTAGATTTTTTTTCTAGATTTTTTTTCTAGATTTTTTTTCTAGATTTTTTTTTTACATTTTTTTCTAGAATTCTTTTCTAGATTTTTTTTCTAGATTTTTTTCTAGATTTTTTTTCTAGATTTTTTTTCTAGATTTTTTTTCTAGATTTTTTTTCTAGATTTTTTTTCTAGATTTTTTTCTAGATTTTTTTTCTAGATTTTTTTCTAGATTTTTTTTCTAGATTTTTTTTCTAATTTTTTTTCTAGATTTTTTTTTAGATTTTTTTCTAGAATTTTTTCTAGATTTTTTTTCTAGATTTTTTTCTAGATTTTTTTCCAGAATTTTTTTCTAGATTTTTTTCTAGATTTTTTTCTAGAATTTTTTTCTAGATTTTGTTTCTAGATTTTTTTTTAGATTTTTTTTCTAGATTTTTTTCCTAGATTTTTTTCTAGATTTTTTTTCTAGATTTTTTTCTAGATTTATTTTCTAGATTTTTTTTCTAGATTTTTTTCTAGATTTTTTTTCTAGATTTTTTTCTAGATTTTTTTTCTAGATTTTTTTCTAGATTTTTTTTCTAGATTTTTTTTCTAGATTTTTTTTCTAGATTTTTTTCTAGATTTTTTTTCTAGATTTTTTTTCTAGATTTTTTTTCTAGATTTTTTTTCTAGATTTTTTTTCTAGATTTTTTTCTAGATTTTTTTTCTAGATTTTTTTCTAGATTTTTTTCTAGATTTTTTGTCTAGATTTTTTTCTAGATTTATTTTCTAGATTTTTTTTCTAGATTTTTTTCTAGATTTTTTTTCTAGATTTTTTTCTAGATTTTTTTTCTAGATTTTTTTCTAGATTTTTTTTCTAGATTTTTTTCTAGATTTTTTTTCTAGATTTTTTTTCTAGATTTTTTTTCTAGATTTTTTTCTAGATTTTTTTCTAGATTTTTTTTCTAGATTTTTTTTCTAGATTTTTTTTCTAGATTTTTTTTCTAGATTTTTTTCTAGATTTTTTTTCTAGATTTTTTTCTAGATTTTTTTTCTAGATTTTTTTCTAGATTTTTTTTCTAGATTTTTTTTCTAGATTTTTTTTCTAGATTTTTTTCCAGAATTTTTTTCTAGATTTTTTTCTAGATTTTTTTCTAGAATTTTTTTCTAGATTTTTTTTCTAGATTTTTTTTTAGATTTTTTTTCTAGATTTTTTTCCTAGATTTTTTTCTAGATTTTTTTTCTAGATTTTTTTCTAGATTTATTTTCTAGATTTTTTTTCTAGATTTTTTTCTAGATTTATTTTCTAGATTTTTTTTCTAGATTTTTTTTCTAGATTTTTTTCTAGATTTTTTTTCTAGATTTTTTTCTAGATTTTTTTTCTAGATTTTTTTTCTAGATTTTTTTTCTAGATTTTTTTTCTAGATTTTTTTTCTAGATTTTTTTCTAGATTTTTTTTCTAGATTTTTTTCTAGATTTTTTTCTAGATTTTTTGTCTAGATTTTTTTCTAGATTTATTTTCTAGATTTTTTTTCTAGATTTTTTTCTAGATTTTTTTTCTAGATTTTTTTCTAGATTTTTTTTCTAGATTTTTTTCTAGATTTTTTTTCTAGATTTTTTTCTAGATTTTTTTTCTAGATTTTTTTTCTAGATTTTTTTTCTAGATTTTTTTCTAGATTTTTTTTCTAGATTTTTTTCTAGATTTTTTTCTAGATTTTTTGTCTAGATTTTTTTCTAGATTTATTTTCTAGATTTTTTTTCTAGATTTTTTTCTAGATTTTTTTTCTAGATTTTTTTCTAGATTTTTTTTCTAGATTTTTTTCTAGATTTTTTTTCTAGATTTTTTTCTAGATTTTTTTTCTAGATTTTTTTTCTAGATTTTTTTTCTAGATTTTTTTCTAGATTTTTTTTCTAGATTTTTTTTCTAGATTTTTTTTCTAGATTTTTTTCCAGAATTTTTTTCTAGATTTTTTTCTAGATTTTTTTCTAGAATTTTTTTCTAGATTTTTTTTCTAGATTTTTTTTTAGATTTTTTTTCTAGATTTTTTTCCTAGATTTTTTTCTAGATTTTTTTTCTAGATTTTTTTCTAGATTTATTTTCTAGATTTTTTTTTAGATTTTCTTTCTAGATTTTTTTCCTAGATTTTTTTCTAGATTTATTTTCTAGATTTTTTTTCTAGATTTTTTTCTAGATTTTTTTTCTAGATTTTTTTCTAGATTTTTTTTCTAGATTTTTTTCTAGATTTTTTTTCTAGATTTTTTTTCTAGATTTTTTTTCTAGATTTTTTTTCTAGATTTTTTTCCTAGATTTTTTTCTAGATTTTTTTTCTAGATTTTTTTCTAGATTTTTTTCTAGATTTTTTTTCTAGATTTTTTTTCTAGATTTTTTTTCTAGATTTTTTTTTTAGATTTTTTTCTAGAATTCTTTTCTAGATTTTTTTTCTAGATTTTTTTCTAGATTTTTTTTCTAGATTTTTTTTCTAGATTTTTTTTCTAGATTTTTTTTCTAGATTTTTTTTCTAGATTTTTTTCTAGATTTTTTTTCTAGATTTTTTTCTAGATTTTTTTTCTAGATTTTTTTTCTAATTTTTTTTCTAGATTTTTTTTTAGATTTTTTTCTAGAATTTTTTCTAGATTTTTTTTCTAGATTTTTTTCTAGATTTTTTTCCAGAATTTTTTTCTAGATTTTTTTCTAGATTTTTTTCTAGAATTTTTTTCTAGATTTTGTTTCTAGATTTTTTTTTAGATTTTTTTTCTAGATTTTTTTCCAGAATTTTTTTCTAGATTTTTTTCTAGATTTTTTTCTAGAATTTTTTTCTAGATTTTTTTTCTAGATTTTTTTTTAGATTTTTTTTCTAGATTTTTTTCCTAGATTTTTTTCTAGATTTTTTTTCTAGATTTTTTTCTAGATTTTTTTTCTAGATTTTTTTTCTAGATTTTTTTTCTAGATTTTTTTTCTAGATTTTTTTCTAGATTTTTTTTCTAGATTTTTTTTCTAGATTTTTTTTCTAGATTTTTTTCTAGATTTTTTTTCTAGATTTTTTTCTAGATTTTTTTTCTAGATTTTTTTCTAGATTTTTTTTCTAGATTTTTTTTCTAGATTTTTTTTCTAGATTTTTTTCCAGAATTTTTTTCTAGATTTTTTTCTAGATTTTTTTCTAGAATTTTTTTCTAGATTTTTTTTCTAGATTTTTTTTTAGATTTTCTTTCTAGATTTTTTTCCTAGATTTTTTTCTAGATTTATTTTCTAGATTTTTTTTCTAGATTTTTTTCTAGATTTTTTTTCTAGATTTTTTTCTAGATTTTTTTTCTAGATTTTTTTCTAGATTTTTTTTCTAGATTTTTTTTCTAGATTTTTTTTCTAGATTTTTTTTCTAGATTTTTTTCCTAGATTTTTTTCTAGATTTTTTTTCTAGATTTTTTTCTAGATTTTTTTCTAGATTTTTTTTCTAGATTTTTTTTCTAGATTTTTTTTCTAGATTTTTTTTTTAGATTTTTTTCTAGAATTCTTTTCTAGATTTTTTTTCTAGATTTTTTTCTAGATTTTTTTTCTAGATTTTTTTTCTAGATTTTTTTTCTAGATTTTTTTTCTAGATTTTTTTTCTAGATTTTTTTCTAGATTTTTTTTCTAGATTTTTTTCTAGATTTTTTTTCTAGATTTTTTTTCTAATTTTTTTTCTAGATTTTTTTTTAGATTTTTTTCTAGAATTTTTTCTAGATTTTTTTTCTAGATTTTTTTCTAGATTTTTTTCCAGAATTTTTTTCTAGATTTTTTTCTAGATTTTTTTCTAGAATTTTTTTCTAGATTTTGTTTCTAGATTTTTTTTTAGATTTTTTTTCTAGATTTTTTTCCTAGATTTTTTTCTAGATTTTTTTTCTAGATTTTTTTCTAGATTTATTTTCTAGATTTTTTTTCTAGATTTTTTTCTAGATTTTTTTTCTAGATTTTTTTCTAGATTTTTTTTCTAGATTTTTTTCTAGATTTTTTTTCTAGATTTTTTTTCTAGATTTTTTTTCTAGATTTTTTTCTAGATTTTTTTTCTAGATTTTTTTTCTAGATTTTTTTTCTAGATTTTTTTTCTAGATTTTTTTTCTAGATTTTTTTCTAGATTTTTTTTCTAGATTTTTTTCTAGATTTTTTTCTAGATTTTTTGTCTAGATTTTTTTCTAGATTTATTTTCTAGATTTTTTTTCTAGATTTTTTTCTAGATTTTTTTTCTAGATTTTTTTCTAGATTTTTTTTCTAGATTTTTTTCTAGATTTTTTTTCTAGATTTTTTTCTAGATTTTTTTTCTAGATTTTTTTTCTAGATTTTTTTTCTAGATTTTTTTCTAGATTTTTTTCTAGATTTTTTTTCTAGATTTTTTTTCTAGATTTTTTTTCTAGATTTTTTTTCTAGATTTTTTTCTAGATTTTTTTTCTAGATTTTTTTCTAGATTTTTTTTCTAGATTTTTTTCTAGATTTTTTTTCTAGATTTTTTTTCTAGATTTTTTTTCTAGATTTTTTTCCAGAATTTTTTTCTAGATTTTTTTCTAGATTTTTTTCTAGAATTTTTTTCTAGATTTTTTTTCTAGATTTTTTTTTAGATTTTTTTTCTAGATTTTTTTCCTAGATTTTTTTCTAGATTTTTTTTCTAGATTTTTTTCTAGATTTATTTTCTAGATTTTTTTTCTAGATTTTTTTCTAGATTTATTTTCTAGATTTTTTTTCTAGATTTTTTTTCTAGATTTTTTTCTAGATTTTTTTTCTAGATTTTTTTCTAGATTTTTTTTCTAGATTTTTTTTCTAGATTTTTTTTCTAGATTTTTTTTCTAGATTTTTTTTCTAGATTTTTTTCTAGATTTTTTTTCTAGATTTTTTTCTAGATTTTTTTCTAGATTTTTTGTCTAGATTTTTTTCTAGATTTATTTTCTAGATTTTTTTTCTAGATTTTTTTCTAGATTTTTTTTCTAGATTTTTTTCTAGATTTTTTTTCTAGATTTTTTTCTAGATTTTTTTTCTAGATTTTTTTCTAGATTTTTTTTCTAGATTTTTTTTCTAGATTTTTTTTCTAGATTTTTTTCTAGATTTTTTTTCTAGATTTTTTTCTAGATTTTTTTCTAGATTTTTTGTCTAGATTTTTTTCTAGATTTATTTTCTAGATTTTTTTTCTAGATTTTTTTCTAGATTTTTTTTCTAGATTTTTTTCTAGATTTTTTTTCTAGATTTTTTTCTAGATTTTTTTTCTAGATTTTTTTCTAGATTTTTTTTCTAGATTTTTTTTCTAGATTTTTTTTCTAGATTTTTTTCCAGAATTTTTTTCTAGATTTTTTTCTAGATTTTTTTTCTAGATTTTTTTTCTAGATTTTTTTTCTAGATTTTTTTCCAGAATTTTTTTCTAGATTTTTTTCTAGATTTTTTTCTAGAATTTTTTTCTAGATTTTTTTTCTAGATTTTTTTTTAGATTTTTTTTCTAGATTTTTTTCCTAGATTTTTTTCTAGATTTTTTTTCTAGATTTTTTTCTAGATTTATTTTCTAGATTTTTTTTCTAGATTTTTTTCTAGATTTTTTTTCTAGATTTTTTTCTAGATTTTTTTTCTAGATTTTTTTCTAGATTTTTTTTCTAGATTTTTTTTCTAGATTTTTTTTCTAGATTTTTTTCTAGATTTTTTTTCTAGATTTTTTTTCTAGATTTTTTTTCTAGATTTTTTTTCTAGATTTTTTTTCTAGATTTTTTTCTAGATTTTTTTTCTAGATTTTTTTCTAGATTTTTTTCTAGATTTTTTGTCTAGATTTTTTTCTAGATTTATTTTCTAGATTTTTTTTCTAGATTTTTTTCTAGATTTTTTTTCTAGATTTTTTTCTAGATTTTTTTTCTAGATTTTTTTCTAGATTTGTTTTCTAGATTTTTTTCTAGATTTTTTTTCTAGATTTTTTTTCTAGATTTTTTTCTAGATTTTTTTCTAGATTTTTTTTCTAGATTTTTTTCTAGATTTTTTTTCTAGATTTTTTTCTAGATTTTTTTTCTAGATTTTTTTTCTAGATTTTTTTTCTAGATTTTTTTCCAGAATTTTTTTCTAGATTTTTTTCTAGATTTTTTTCTAGAATTTTTTTCTAGATTTTTTTTCTAGATTTTTTTTTAGATTTTCTTTCTAGATTTTTTTCCTAGATTTTTTTCTAGATTTATTTTCTAGATTTTTTTTCTAGATTTTTTTCTAGATTTTTTTTCTAGATTTTTTTCTAGATTTTTTTTCTAGATTTTTTTCTAGATTTTTTTTCTAGATTTTTTTTCTAGATTTTTTTTCTAGATTTTTTTTCTAGATTTTTTTCCTAGATTTTTTTCTAGATTTTTTTTCTAGATTTTTTTCTAGATTTTTTTCTAGATTTTTTTTCTAGATTTTTTTTCTAGATTTTTTTTCTAGATTTTTTTTTTACATTTTTTTCTAGAATTCTTTTCTAGATTTTTTTTCTAGATTTTTTTCTAGATTTTTTTTCTAGATTTTTTTTCTAGATTTTTTTTCTAGATTTTTTTTCTAGATTTTTTTTCTAGATTTTTTTCTAGATTTTTTTTCTAGATTTTTTTCTAGATTTTTTTTCTAGATTTTTTTTCTAATTTTTTTTCTAGATTTTTTTTTAGATTTTTTTCTAGAATTTTTTCTAGATTTTTTTTCTAGATTTTTTTCTAGATTTTTTTCCAGAATTTTTTTCTAGATTTTTTTCTAGATTTTTTTCTAGAATTTTTTTCTAGATTTTGTTTCTAGATTTTTTTTTAGATTTTTTTTCTAGATTTTTTTCCTAGATTTTTTTCTAGATTTTTTTTCTAGATTTTTTTCTAGATTTATTTTCTAGATTTTTTTTCTAGATTTTTTTCTAGATTTTTTTTCTAGATTTTTTTCTAGATTTTTTTTCTAGATTTTTTTCTAGATTTTTTTTCTAGATTTTTTTTCTAGATTTTTTTTCTAGATTTTTTTCTAGATTTTTTTTCTAGATTTTTTTTCTAGATTTTTTTTCTAGATTTTTTTTCTAGATTTTTTTTCTAGATTTTTTTCTAGATTTTTTTTCTAGATTTTTTTCTAGATTTTTTTCTAGATTTTTTGTCTAGATTTTTTTCTAGATTTATTTTCTAGATTTTTTTTCTAGATTTTTTTCTAGATTTTTTTTCTAGATTTTTTTCTAGATTTTTTTTCTAGATTTTTTTCTAGATTTTTTTTCTAGATTTTTTTCTAGATTTTTTTTCTAGATTTTTTTTCTAGATTTTTTTTCTAGATTTTTTTCTAGATTTTTTTCTAGATTTTTTTTCTAGATTTTTTTTCTAGATTTTTTTTCTAGATTTTTTTTCTAGATTTTTTTCTAGATTTTTTTTCTAGATTTTTTTCTAGATTTTTTTTCTAGATTTTTTTCTAGATTTTTTTTCTAGATTTTTTTTCTAGATTTTTTTTCTAGATTTTTTTCCAGAATTTTTTTCTAGATTTTTTTCTAGATTTTTTTCTAGAATTTTTTTCTAGATTTTTTTTCTAGATTTTTTTTTAGATTTTTTTTCTAGATTTTTTTCCTAGATTTTTTTCTAGATTTTTTTTCTAGATTTTTTTCTAGATTTATTTTCTAGATTTTTTTTCTAGATTTTTTTCTAGATTTATTTTCTAGATTTTTTTTCTAGATTTTTTTTCTAGATTTTTTTCTAGATTTTTTTTCTAGATTTTTTTCTAGATTTTTTTTCTAGATTTTTTTTCTAGATTTTTTTTCTAGATTTTTTTTCTAGATTTTTTTTCTAGATTTTTTTCTAGATTTTTTTTCTAGATTTTTTTCTAGATTTTTTTCTAGATTTTTTGTCTAGATTTTTTTCTAGATTTATTTTCTAGATTTTTTTTCTAGATTTTTTTCTAGATTTTTTTTCTAGATTTTTTTCTAGATTTTTTTTCTAGATTTTTTTCTAGATTTTTTTTCTAGATTTTTTTCTAGATTTTTTTTCTAGATTTTTTTTCTAGATTTTTTTTCTAGATTTTTTTCTAGATTTTTTTTCTAGATTTTTTTCTAGATTTTTTTCTAGATTTTTTGTCTAGATTTTTTTCTAGATTTATTTTCTAGATTTTTTTTCTAGATTTTTTTCTAGATTTTTTTTCTAGATTTTTTTCTAGATTTTTTTTCTAGATTTTTTTCTAGATTTTTTTTCTAGATTTTTTTCTAGATTTTTTTTCTAGATTTTTTTTCTAGATTTTTTTTCTAGATTTTTTTCTAGATTTTTTTTCTAGATTTTTTTTCTAGATTTTTTTTCTAGATTTTTTTCCAGAATTTTTTTCTAGATTTTTTTCTAGATTTTTTTCTAGAATTTTTTTCTAGATTTTTTTTCTAGATTTTTTTTTAGATTTTTTTTCTAGATTTTTTTCCTAGATTTTTTTCTAGATTTTTTTTCTAGATTTTTTTCTAGATTTATTTTCTAGATTTTTTTTTAGATTTTCTTTCTAGATTTTTTTCCTAGATTTTTTTCTAGATTTATTTTCTAGATTTTTTTTCTAGATTTTTTTCTAGATTTTTTTTCTAGATTTTTTTCTAGATTTTTTTTCTAGATTTTTTTCTAGATTTTTTTTCTAGATTTTTTTTCTAGATTTTTTTTCTAGATTTTTTTTCTAGATTTTTTTCCTAGATTTTTTTCTAGATTTTTTTTCTAGATTTTTTTCTAGATTTTTTTCTAGATTTTTTTTCTAGATTTTTTTTCTAGATTTTTTTTCTAGATTTTTTTTTTAGATTTTTTTCTAGAATTCTTTTCTAGATTTTTTTTCTAGATTTTTTTCTAGATTTTTTTTCTAGATTTTTTTTCTAGATTTTTTTTCTAGATTTTTTTTCTAGATTTTTTTTCTAGATTTTTTTCTAGATTTTTTTTCTAGATTTTTTTCTAGATTTTTTTTCTAGATTTTTTTTCTAATTTTTTTTCTAGATTTTTTTTTAGATTTTTTTCTAGAATTTTTTCTAGATTTTTTTTCTAGATTTTTTTCTAGATTTTTTTCCAGAATTTTTTTCTAGATTTTTTTCTAGATTTTTTTCTAGAATTTTTTTCTAGATTTTGTTTCTAGATTTTTTTTTAGATTTTTTTTCTAGATTTTTTTCCAGAATTTTTTTCTAGATTTTTTTCTAGATTTTTTTCTAGAATTTTTTTCTAGATTTTTTTTCTAGATTTTTTTTTAGATTTTTTTTCTAGATTTTTTTCCTAGATTTTTTTCTAGATTTTTTTTCTAGATTTTTTTCTAGATTTTTTTTCTAGATTTTTTTTCTAGATTTTTTTTCTAGATTTTTTTTCTAGATTTTTTTCTAGATTTTTTTTCTAGATTTTTTTTCTAGATTTTTTTTCTAGATTTTTTTCTAGATTTTTTTTCTAGATTTTTTTCTAGATTTTTTTTCTAGATTTTTTTCTAGATTTTTTTTCTAGATTTTTTTTCTAGATTTTTTTTCTAGATTTTTTTCCAGAATTTTTTTCTAGATTTTTTTCTAGATTTTTTTCTAGAATTTTTTTCTAGATTTTTTTTCTAGATTTTTTTTTAGATTTTCTTTCTAGATTTTTTTCCTAGATTTTTTTCTAGATTTATTTTCTAGATTTTTTTTCTAGATTTTTTTCTAGATTTTTTTTCTAGATTTTTTTCTAGATTTTTTTTCTAGATTTTTTTCTAGATTTTTTTTCTAGATTTTTTTTCTAGATTTTTTTTCTAGATTTTTTTTCTAGATTTTTTTCCTAGATTTTTTTCTAGATTTTTTTTCTAGATTTTTTTCTAGATTTTTTTCTAGATTTTTTTTCTAGATTTTTTTTCTAGATTTTTTTTCTAGATTTTTTTTTTAGATTTTTTTCTAGAATTCTTTTCTAGATTTTTTTTCTAGATTTTTTTCTAGATTTTTTTTCTAGATTTTTTTTCTAGATTTTTTTTCTAGATTTTTTTTCTAGATTTTTTTTCTAGATTTTTTTCTAGATTTTTTTTCTAGATTTTTTTCTAGATTTTTTTTCTAGATTTTTTTTCTAATTTTTTTTCTAGATTTTTTTTTAGATTTTTTTCTAGAATTTTTTCTAGATTTTTTTTCTAGATTTTTTTCTAGATTTTTTTCCAGAATTTTTTTCTAGATTTTTTTCTAGATTTTTTTCTAGAATTTTTTTCTAGATTTTGTTTCTAGATTTTTTTTTAGATTTTTTTTCTAGATTTTTTTCCTAGATTTTTTTCTAGATTTTTTTTCTAGATTTTTTTCTAGATTTATTTTCTAGATTTTTTTTCTAGATTTTTTTCTAGATTTTTTTTCTAGATTTTTTTCTAGATTTTTTTTCTAGATTTTTTTCTAGATTTTTTTTCTAGATTTTTTTTCTAGATTTTTTTTCTAGATTTTTTTCTAGATTTTTTTTCTAGATTTTTTTTCTAGATTTTTTTTCTAGATTTTTTTTCTAGATTTTTTTTCTAGATTTTTTTCTAGATTTTTTTTCTAGATTTTTTTCTAGATTTTTTTCTAGATTTTTTGTCTAGATTTTTTTCTAGATTTATTTTCTAGATTTTTTTTCTAGATTTTTTTCTAGATTTTTTTTCTAGATTTTTTTCTAGATTTTTTTTCTAGATTTTTTTCTAGATTTTTTTTCTAGATTTTTTTCTAGATTTTTTTTCTAGATTTTTTTTCTAGATTTTTTTTCTAGATTTTTTTCTAGATTTTTTTCTAGATTTTTTTTCTAGATTTTTTTTCTAGATTTTTTTTCTAGATTTTTTTTCTAGATTTTTTTCTAGATTTTTTTTCTAGATTTTTTTCTAGATTTTTTTTCTAGATTTTTTTCTAGATTTTTTTTCTAGATTTTTTTTCTAGATTTTTTTTCTAGATTTTTTTCCAGAATTTTTTTCTAGATTTTTTTCTAGATTTTTTTCTAGAATTTTTTTCTAGATTTTTTTTCTAGATTTTTTTTTAGATTTTTTTTCTAGATTTTTTTCCTAGATTTTTTTCTAGATTTTTTTTCTAGATTTTTTTCTAGATTTATTTTCTAGATTTTTTTTCTAGATTTTTTTCTAGATTTATTTTCTAGATTTTTTTTCTAGATTTTTTTTCTAGATTTTTTTCTAGATTTTTTTTCTAGATTTTTTTCTAGATTTTTTTTCTAGATTTTTTTTCTAGATTTTTTTTCTAGATTTTTTTTCTAGATTTTTTTTCTAGATTTTTTTCTAGATTTTTTTTCTAGATTTTTTTCTAGATTTTTTTCTAGATTTTTTGTCTAGATTTTTTTCTAGATTTATTTTCTAGATTTTTTTTCTAGATTTTTTTCTAGATTTTTTTTCTAGATTTTTTTCTAGATTTTTTTTCTAGATTTTTTTCTAGATTTTTTTTCTAGATTTTTTTCTAGATTTTTTTTCTAGATTTTTTTTCTAGATTTTTTTTCTAGATTTTTTTCTAGATTTTTTTTCTAGATTTTTTTCTAGATTTTTTTCTAGATTTTTTGTCTAGATTTTTTTCTAGATTTATTTTCTAGATTTTTTTTCTAGATTTTTTTCTAGATTTTTTTTCTAGATTTTTTTCTAGATTTTTTTTCTAGATTTTTTTCTAGATTTTTTTTCTAGATTTTTTTCTAGATTTTTTTTCTAGATTTTTTTTCTAGATTTTTTTTCTAGATTTTTTTCTAGATTTTTTTTCTAGATTTTTTTTCTAGATTTTTTTTCTAGATTTTTTTCCAGAATTTTTTTCTAGATTTTTTTCTAGATTTTTTTCTAGAATTTTTTTCTAGATTTTTTTTCTAGATTTTTTTTTAGATTTTTTTTCTAGATTTTTTTCCTAGATTTTTTTCTAGATTTTTTTTCTAGATTTTTTTCTAGATTTATTTTCTAGATTTTTTTTCTAGATTTTTTTCTAGATTTTTTTTCTAGATTTTTTTCTAGATTTTTTTTCTAGATTTTTTTCTAGATTTTTTTTCTAGATTTTTTTTCTAGATTTTTTTTCTAGATTTTTTTCTAGATTTTTTTTCTAGATTTTTTTTCTAGATTTTTTTTCTAGATTTTTTTTCTAGATTTTTTTTCTAGATTTTTTTCTAGATTTTTTTTCTAGATTTTTTTCTAGATTTTTTTCTAGATTTTTTGTCTAGATTTTTTTCTAGATTTATTTTCTAGATTTTTTTTCTAGATTTTTTTCTAGATTTTTTTTCTAGATTTTTTTCTAGATTTTTTTTCTAGATTTTTTTCTAGATTTGTTTTCTAGATTTTTTTCTAGATTTTTTTTCTAGATTTTTTTTCTAGATTTTTTTCTAGATTTTTTTTCTAGATTTTTTTTCTAGATTTTTTTCTAGATTTTTTTTCTAGATTTTTTTTCTAGATTTTTTTTCTAGATTTTTTTTCTAGATTTTTTTTCTAGATTTTTTTCTAGATTTTTTTTCTAGATTTTTTTTCTAGATTTTTTTTCTAGATTTTTTTTCTAGATTTTTTTTCTAGATTTTTTTCTAGATTTTTTTTCTAGATTTTTTTCTAGATTTTTTTTCTAGATTTTTTTCTAGATTTTTTTTCTAGATTTTTTTTCTAGATTTTTTTTCTAGATTTTTTTCCTAGATTTTTTTCTAGATTTTTTTTCTAGATTTTTTTTCTAGATTTTTTTCTAGATTTTTTTTCTAGATTTTTTTCTAGATTTTTTTTCTAGATTTTTTTTCTAGATTTTTTTTCTAGATTTTTTTTCTAGATTTTTTTCCTAGATTTTTTTCTAGATTTTTTTCTAGATTTTTTTTCTAGATTTTTTTTCTAGATTTTTTTTCTAGATTTTTTTTTTAGATTTTTTTCTAGAATTCTTTTCTAGATTTTTTTTCTAGATTTTTTTCTAGATTTTTTTTCTAGATTTTTTTTCTAGATTTTTTTTCTAGATTTTTTTTCTAGATTTTTTTTCTAGATTTTTTTCTAGATTTTTTTTCTAGATTTTTTTCTAGATTTTTTTTCTAGATTTTTTTTCTAATTTTTTTTCTAGATTTTTTTTCTAATTTTTTTCTAGAATTTTTTCTAGATTTTTTTTCTAGATTTTTTTTCTAGATTTTTTTCTAGATTTTTTTTCTAGATTTTTTTCTAGATTTTTTTTCTAGATTTTTTTTCTAGATTTTTTTTCTAGATTTTTTTTCTAGATTTTTTTCTAGATTTTTTTTCTAGATTTTTTTCTAGATTTTTTTTCTAGATTTTTTTCTAGATTTTTTTTCTAGATTTTTTTTCTAGATTTTTTTCTAGATTTTTTTTCTAGATTTTTTTCTAGATTTTTTTTCTAGATTTTTTTTCTAGATTTTTTTTCTAGATTTTTTTCCAGAATTTTTTTCTAGATTTTTTTCTAGATTTTTTTCTAGAATTTTTTTCTAGATTTTTTTTCTAGATTTTTTTTTAGATTTTTTTTCTAGATTTTTTTCCTAGATTTTTTTCTAGATTTTTTTTCTAGATTTTTTTCTAGATTTATTTTCTAGATTTTTTTTCTAGATTTTTTTCTAGATTTTTTTTCTAGATTTTTTTCTAGATTTTTTTTCTAGATTTTTTTCTAGATTTTTTTTCTAGATTTTTTTTCTAGATTTTTTTTCTAGATTTTTTTCCTAGATTTTTTTCTAGATTTTTTTTCTAGATTTTTTTCTAGATTTTTTTCTAGATTTATTTTCTAGATTTTTTTTCTAGATTTTTTTCTAGATTTTTTTTCTAGATTTTTTTCTAGATTTTTTTTCTAGATTTTTTTCTAGATTTTTTTTCTAGATTTTTTTTCTAGATTTTTTTTCTAGATTTTTTTTTTAGATTTTTTTCTAGAATTCTTTTCTAGATTTTTTTTCTAGATTTTTTTTCTAGATTTTTTTTCTAGATTTTTTTTCTAGATTTTTTTTCTAGATTTTTTTCTAGATTTTTTTTCTAGATTTTTTTCTAGATTTTTTTTCTAGATTTTTTTTCTAATTTTTTTTCTAGATTTTTTTTCTAATTTTTTTCTAGAATTTTTTCTAGATTTTTTTTCTAGATTTTTTTTCTAGATTTTTTTCTAGATTTTTTTTCTAGATTTTTTTTCTAATTTTTTTTCTAGATTTTTTTTCTAATTTTTTTCTAGAATTTTTTCTAGATTTTTTTTCTAGATTTTTTTTCTAGATTTTTTTCTAGATTTTTTTTCTAGATTTTTTTCTAGATTTTTTTTCTAGATTTTTTTTCTAGATTTTTTTTCTAGATTTTTTTTCTAGATTTTTTTCTAGATTTTTTTTCTAGATTTTTTTCTAGATTTTTTTTCTAGATTTTTTTCTAGATTTTTTTTCTAGATTTTTTTTCTAGATTTTTTTTCTAGATTTTTTTCCAGAATTTTTTTCTAGATTTTTTTCTAGATTTTTTTCTAGAATTTTTTTCTAGATTTTTTTTCTAGATTTTTTTTTAGATTTTTTTTCTAGATTTTTTTCCTAGATTTTTTTCTAGATTTTTTTTCTAGATTTTTTTCTAGATTTTTTTTCTAGATTTTTTTTCTAGATTTTTTTTCTAGATTTTTTTTCTAGATTTTTTTCTAGATTTTTTTTCTAGATTTTTTTTCTAGATTTTTTTTCTAGATTTTTTTCTAGATTTTTTTTCTAGATTTTTTTCTAGATTTTTTTTCTAGATTTTTTTCTAGATTTTTTTTCTAGATTTTTTTTCTAGATTTTTTTTCTAGATTTTTTTCCAGAATTTTTTTCTAGATTTTTTTCTAGATTTTTTTCTAGAATTTTTTTCTAGATTTTTTTTCTAGATTTTTTTTTAGATTTTTTTTCTAGATTTTTTTCCTAGATTTTTTTCTAGATTTATTTTCTAGATTTTTTTTCTAGATTTTTTTCTAGATTTTTTTTCTAGATTTTTTTTCTAGATTTTTTTTCTAGATTTTTTTTCTAGATTTTTTTCCTAGATTTTTTTCTAGATTTTTTTTCTAGATTTTTTTCTAGATTTTTTTCTAGATTTTTTTTCTAGATTTTTTTTCTAGATTTTTTTTCTAGATTTTTTTTTTAGATTTTTTTCTAGAATTCTTTTCTAGATTTTTTTTCTAGATTTTTTTCTAGATTTTTTTTCTAGATTTTTTTTCTAGATTTTTTTTCTAGATTTTTTTTCTAGATTTTTTTTCTAGATTTTTTTCTAGATTTTTTTTCTAGATTTTTTTCTAGATTTTTTTTCTAGATTTTTTTTCTAATTTTTTTTCTAGATTTTTTTTTAGATTTTTTTCTAGAATTTTTTCTAGATTTTTTTTCTAGATTTTTTTCTAGATTTTTTTCCAGAATTTTTTTCTAGATTTTTTTCTAGATTTTTTTCTAGAATTTTTTTCTAGATTTTGTTTCTAGATTTTTTTTCTAGATTTTTTTCTAGATTTTTTTTCTAGATTTTTTTCTAGATTTTTTTTCTAGATTTTTTTCTAGATTTTTTTTCTAGATTTTTTTTCTAGATTTTTTTTCTAGATTTTTTTCCAGAATTTTTTTCTAGATTTTTTTCTAGATTTTTTTCTAGAATTTTTTTCTAGATTTTTTTTCTAGATTTTTTTTTAGATTTTTTTTCTAGATTTTTTTCCTAGATTTTTTTCTAGATTTTTTTTCTAGATTTTTTTCTAGATTTTTTTTCTAGATTTTTTTTCTAGATTTTTTTCCTAGATTTTTTTCTAGATTTTTTTTCTAGATTTTTTTCTAGATTTTTTTTCTAGATTTTTTTTCTAGATTTTTTTTCTAGATTTTTTTTCTAGATTTTTTTCTAGATTTTTTTTCTAGATTTTTTTTCTAGATTTTTTTTCTAGATTTTTTTCTAGATTTTTTTTCTAGATTTTTTTCTAGATTTTTTTTCTAGATTTTTTTCTAGATTTTTTTTCTAGATTTTTTTTCTAGATTTTTTTTCTAGATTTTTTTCCAGAATTTTTTTCTAGATTTTTTTCTAGATTTTTTTCTAGAATTTTTTTCTAGATTTTGTTTCTAGATTTTTTTTTAGATTTTTTTTCTAGATTTTTTTCCTAGATTTTTTTCTAGATTTATTTTCTAGATTTTTTTTCTAGATTTTTTTCTAGATTTTTTTTCTAGATTTTTTTCTAGATTTTTTTTCTAGATTTTTTTCTAGATTTTTTTTCTAGATTTTTTTTCTAGATTTTTTTTCTAGATTTTTTTTCTAGATTTTTTTCCTAGATTTTTTTCTAGATTTTTTTTCTAGATTTTTTTCTAGATTTTTTTCTAGATTTTTTTTCTAGATTTTTTTTCTAGATTTTTTTTCTAGATTTTTTTTTTAGATTTTTTTCTAGAATTCTTTTCTAGATTTTTTTTCTAGATTTTTTTCTAGATTTTTTTTCTAGATTTTTTTTCTAGATTTTTTTTCTAGATTTTTTTTCTAGATTTTTTTTCTAGATTTTTTTCTAGATTTTTTTTCTAGATTTTTTTCTAGATTTTTTTTCTAGATTTTTTTTCTAATTTTTTTTCTAGATTTTTTTTTAGATTTTTTTCTAGAATTTTTTCTAGATTTTTTTTCTAGATTTTTTTCTAGATTTTTTTCCAGAATTTTTTTCTAGATTTTTTTCTAGATTTTTTTCTAGAATTTTTTTCTAGATTTTGTTTCTAGATTTTTTTTTAGATTTTTTTTCTAGATTTTTTTCCTAGATTTTTTTCTAGATTTTTTTTCTAGATTTTTTTCTAGATTTATTTTCTAGATTTTTTTTCTAGATTTTTTTCTAGATTTTTTTTCTAGATTTTTTTCTAGATTTTTTTTCTAGATTTTTTTCTAGATTTTTTTTCTAGATTTTTTTTCTAGATTTTTTTTCTAGATTTTTTTCTAGATTTTTTTTCTAGATTTTTTTTCTAGATTTTTTTTCTAGATTTTTTTTCTAGATTTTTTTTCTAGATTTTTTTCTAGATTTTTTTTCTAGATTTTTTTCTAGATTTTTTTCTAGATTTTTTGTCTAGATTTTTTTCTAGATTTATTTTCTAGATTTTTTTTCTAGATTTTTTTCTAGATTTTTTTTCTAGATTTTTTTCTAGATTTTTTTTCTAGATTTTTTTCTAGATTTTTTTTCTAGATTTTTTTCTAGATTTTTTTTCTAGATTTTTTTTCTAGATTTTTTTTCTAGATTTTTTTCTAGATTTTTTTCTAGATTTTTTTTCTAGATTTTTTTTCTAGATTTTTTTTCTAGATTTTTTTTCTAGATTTTTTTCTAGATTTTTTTTCTAGATTTTTTTCTAGATTTTTTTTCTAGATTTTTTTCTAGATTTTTTTTCTAGATTTTTTTTCTAGATTTTTTTTCTAGATTTTTTTCCAGAATTTTTTTCTAGATTTTTTTCTAGATTTTTTTCTAGAATTTTTTTCTAGATTTTTTTTCTAGATTTTTTTTTAGATTTTTTTTCTAGATTTTTTTCCTAGATTTTTTTCTAGATTTTTTTTCTAGATTTTTTTCTAGATTTATTTTCTAGATTTTTTTTCTAGATTTTTTTCTAGATTTATTTTCTAGATTTTTTTTCTAGATTTTTTTTCTAGATTTTTTTCTAGATTTTTTTTCTAGATTTTTTTCTAGATTTTTTTTCTAGATTTTTTTTCTAGATTTTTTTTCTAGATTTTTTTTCTAGATTTTTTTTCTAGATTTTTTTCTAGATTTTTTTTCTAGATTTTTTTCTAGATTTTTTTCTAGATTTTTTGTCTAGATTTTTTTCTAGATTTATTTTCTAGATTTTTTTTCTAGATTTTTTTCTAGATTTTTTTTCTAGATTTTTTTCTAGATTTTTTTTCTAGATTTTTTTCTAGATTTTTTTTCTAGATTTTTTTCTAGATTTTTTTTCTAGATTTTTTTTCTAGATTTTTTTTCTAGATTTTTTTCTAGATTTTTTTTCTAGATTTTTTTCTAGATTTTTTTCTAGATTTTTTGTCTAGATTTTTTTCTAGATTTTTTTCTAGATTTTTTTTCTAGATTTTTTTCTAGATTTTTTTTCTAGATTTTTTTCTAGATTTTTTTTCTAGATTTTTTTCTAGATTTTTTTTCTAGATTTTTTTCTAGATTTTTTTTCTAGATTTTTTTTCTAGATTTTTTTTCTAGATTTTTTTCTAGATTTTTTTTCTAGATTTTTTTTCTAGATTTTTTTTCTAGATTTTTTTCCAGAATTTTTTTCTAGATTTTTTTCTAGATTTTTTTCTAGAATTTTTTTCTAGATTTTTTTTCTAGATTTTTTTTTAGATTTTTTTTCTAGATTTTTTTCCTAGATTTTTTTCTAGATTTTTTTTCTAGATTTTTTTCTAGATTTATTTTCTAGATTTTTTTTCTAGATTTTTTTTCTAGATTTTTTTCTAGATTTTTTTTCTAGATTTTTTTTCTAGATTTTTTTTCTAGATTTTTTTCTAGATTTTTTTTTAGATTTTTTTTCTAGATTTTTTTCCTAGATTTTTTTTCTAGATTTTTTTCCTAGATTTTTTTCTAGATTTATTTTCTAGATTTTTTTTCTAGATTTTTTTCTAGATTTTTTTTCTAGATTTTTTTCTAGATTTTTTTTCTAGATTTTTTTCTAGATTTTTTTTCTAGATTTTTTTTCTAGATTTTTTTTCTAGATTTTTTTTCTAGATTTTTTTCCTAGATTTTTTTCTAGATTTTTTTTCTAGATTTTTTTTCTAGATTTTTTTTCTAGATTTTTTTTCTAGATTTTTTTCTAGATTTTTTTTTAGATTTTTTTTCTAGATTTTTTTCCTAGATTTTTTTTCTAGATTTTTTTCCTAGATTTTTTTCTAGATTTATTTTCTAGATTTTTTTTCTAGATTTTTTTCTAGATTTTTTTTCTAGATTTTTTTCTAGATTTTTTTTCTAGATTTTTTTCTAGATTTTTTTTCTAGATTTTTTTTCTAGATTTTTTTTCTAGATTTTTTTTCTAGATTTTTTTCCTAGATTTTTTTCTAGATTTTTTTTCTAGATTTTTTTCTAGATTTTTTTCTAGATTTTTTTTCTAGATTTTTTTTCTAGATTTTTTTTCTAGATTTTTTTTTTAGATTTTTTTCTAGAATTCTTTTCTAGATTTGTTTTCTAGATTTTTTTCTAGATTTTTTTTCTAGATTTTTTTTCTAGATTTTTTTTCTAGATTTTTTTTCTAGATTTTTTTTCTAGATTTTTTTCTAGATTTTTTTTCTAGATTTTTTTCTAGATTTTTTTTCTAGATTTTTTTTCTAATTTTTTTTCTAGATTTTTTTTTAGATTTTTTTCTAGAATTTTTTCTAGATTTTTTTTCTAG
This sequence comes from Oncorhynchus mykiss, assembly GCF_057628025.1. Taxonomy (NCBI): domain Eukaryota; kingdom Metazoa; phylum Chordata; class Actinopteri; order Salmoniformes; family Salmonidae; genus Oncorhynchus; species Oncorhynchus mykiss. The sequence continues at coordinate 27,282,923 of NC_143043.1, read as the reverse complement.
ATTTTTTTTCTAGATTTTTTTCTAGATTTTTTTCCAGAATTTTTTTCTAGATTTTTTTCTAGATTTTTTTCTAGATTTTTTTTCTAGATTTTTTTTCTAGATTTTTTTTCTAGATTTTTTTCTAGATTTTTTTTCTAGATTTTTTTCTAGATTTTTTTTCTAGATTTTTTTTCTAGATTTTTTTTCTAGATTTTTTTCTAGATTTTTTTCTAGATTTTTTTTCTAGATTTTTTTTCTAGATTTTTTTTCTAGATTTTTTTTCTAGATTTTTTTCTAGATTTTTTTTCTAGATTTTTTTCTAGATTTTTTTTCTAGATTTTTTTCTAGATTTTTTTTCTAGATTTTTTTTCTAGATTTTTTTTCTAGATTTTTTTCCAGAATTTTTTTCTAGATTTTTTTCTAGATTTTTTTCTAGAATTTTTTTCTAGATTTTTTTTCTAGATTTTTTTTTAGATTTTTCTTCTAGATTTTTTTCCTAGATTTTTTTCTAGATTTTTTTTCTAGATTTTTTTCTAGATTTATTTTCTAGATTTTTTTTCTAGATTTTTTTCTAGATTTTTTTTCTAGATTTTTTTCTAGATTTTTTTCCAGAATTTTTTTCTAGATTTTTTTCTAGATTTTTTTCTAGAATTTTTTTCTAGATTTTTTTTCTAGATTTTTTTTTAGATTTTTTTTCTAGATTTTTTTCCTAGATTTTTTTCTAGATTTTTTTTCTAGATTTTTTTCTAGATTTATTTTCTAGATTTTTTTTCTAGATTTTTTTCTAGATTTTTTTTCTAGATTTTTTTCTAGATTTTTTTTCTAGATTTTTTTCTAGATTTTTTTTCTAGATTTTTTTTCTAGATTTTTTTTCTAGATTTTTTTTCTAGATTTTTTTCCTAGATTTTTTTCTAGATTTTTTTTCTAGATTTTTTTCTAGATTTTTTTCTAGATTTATTTTCTAGATTTTTTTTCTAGATTTTTTTCTAGATTTTTTTTCTAGATTTTTTTCTAGATTTTTTTTCTAGATTTTTTTCTAGATTTTTTTTCTAGATTTTTTTTCTAGATTTTTTTTCTAGATTTTTTTTCTAGATTTTTTTCCTAGATTTTTTTCTAGATTTGTTTCCTAGATTTTTTTCTAGATTTTTTTCTAGATTTTTTTTCTAGATTTTTTTTCTAGATTTTTTTTCTAGATTTTTTTTTTAGATTTTTTTCTAGAATTCTTTTCTAGATTTTTTTTCTAGATTTTTTTCTAGATTTTTTTTCTAGATTTTTTTCTAGATTTTTTTTTTAGATTTTTTTCTAGAATTCTTTTCTAGATTTTTTTTCTAGATTTTTTTCTAGATTTTTTTTCTAGATTTTTTTCTAGATTTTTTTTCTAGATTTTTTTCTAGATTTTTTTTCTAGATTTTTTTCTAGATTTTTTTTCTAGATTTTTTTCTAGATTTTTTTTCTAGATTTTTTTCTAGATTTTTTTTCTAGATTTTTTTTCTAGATTTTTTTTCTAGATTTTTTTTCTAGATTTTTTTCTAGATTTTTTTCTAGAATTTTTTTCTAGATTTTTTTTCTAGATTTTTTTTTAGATTTTTTTTCTAGATTTTTTTCCTATATTTTTTTCTAGATTTTTTTTCTAGATTTTTTTCTAGATTTATTTTCTAGATTTTTTTTCTAGATTTTTTTCTAGATTTTTTTTCTAGATTTTTTTCTAGATTTTTTTTCTAGATTTTTTTCTAGATTTTTTTTCTAGATTTTTTTTCTAGATTTTTTTTCTAGATTTTTTTCTAGATTTTTTTTCTAGATTTTTTTTCTAGATTTTTTTTCTAGATTTTTTTTCTAGATTTTTTTTCTAGATTTTTTTCTAGATTTTTTTTTTAGATTTTTTTCTAGATTTTTTTCTAGATTTTTTGTCTAGATTTTTTTCTAGATTTATTTTCTAGATTTTTTTTCTAGATTTTTTTCTAGATTTTTTTTCTAGATTTTTTTCTAGATTTTTTTTCTAGATTTTTTTCTAGATTTTTTTTCTAGATTTTTTTCTAGATTTTTTTTCTAGATTTTTTTTCTAGATTTTTTTTCTAGATTTTTTTCTAGATTTTTTTCTAGATTTTTTTTCTAGATTTTTTTTCTAGATTTTTTTTCTAGATTTTTTTTCTAGATTTTTTTCTAGATTTTTTTTCTAGATTTTTTTCTAGATTTTTTTTCTAGATTTTTTTCTAGATTTTTTTTCTAGATTTTTTTTCTAGATTTTTTTTCTAGATTTTTTTCCAGAATTTTTTTCTAGATTTTTTTCTAGATTTTTTTCTAGAATTTTTTTCTAGATTTTTTTTCTAGATTTTTTTTTAGATTTTTTTTCTAGATTTTTTTCCTAGATTTTTTTCTAGATTTTTTTTCTAGATTTTTTTCTAGATTTATTTTCTAGATTTTTTTTCTAGATTTTTTTCTAGATTTTTTTTCTAGATTTTTTTCTAGATTTTTTTTCTAGATTTTTTTCTAGATTTTTTTTCTAGATTTTTTTTCTAGATTTTTTTTCTAGATTTTTTTCTAGATTTTTTTTCTAGATTTTTTTTCTAGATTTTTTTTCTAGATTTTTTTTCTAGATTTTTTTTCTAGATTTTTTTCTAGATTTTTTTTCTAGATTTTTTTCTAGATTTTTTTCAAGATTTTTTGTCTAGATTTTTTTCTAGATTTATTTTCTAGATTTTTTTTCTAGATTTTTTTCTAGATTTTTTTTCTAGATTTTTTTCTAGATTTTTTTTCTAGATTTTTTTCTAGATTTTTTTTCTAGATTTTTTTCTAGATTTTTTTTCTAGATTTTTTTTCTAGATTTTTTTCTAGATTTTTTTTCTAGATTTTTTTTCTAGATTTTTTTCTAGATTTTTTTTCTAGATTTTTTTTCTAGATTTTTTTTCTAGATTTTTTTTCTAGATTTTTTTTCTAGATTTTTTTCTAGATTTTTTTTCTAGATTTTTTTTCTAGATTTTTTTTCTAGATTTTTTTCTAGATTTTTTTTCTAGATTTTTTTCTAGATTTTTTTTCTAGATTTTTTTCTAGAATTCTTTTCTAGATTTTTTTTCTAGATTTTTTTCTAGATTTTTTTTCTAGATTTTTTTTCTAGATTTTTTTTCTAGATTTTTTTCTAGATTTTTTTTCTAGATTTTTTTTCTAGATTTTTTTTCTAGATTTTTTTTCTAGATTTTTTTCTAGATTTTTTTTCTAGATTTTTTTCTAGATTTTTTTTCTAGATTTTTTTCTAGATTTTTTTTCTAGATTTTTTTTCTAGATTTTTTTTCTAGATTTTTTTCCAGAATTTTTTTCTAGATTTTTTTCTAGATTTTTTTCTAGAATTTTTTTCTAGATTTTTTTTCTAGATTTTTTTTTAGATTTTTTTTCTAGATTTTTTTCCTAGATTTTTTTCTAGATTTTTTTTCTAGATTTTTTTCTAGATTTATTTTCTAGATTTTTTTTCTAGATTTTTTTCTAGATTTTTTTTCTAGATTTTTTTTCTAGATTTTTTTTCTAGATTTTTTTCCAGAATTTTTTTCTAGATTTTTTTCTAGATTTTTTTCTAGAATTTTTTTCTAGATTTTTTTTCTAGATTTTTTTTTAGATTTTTTTTCTAGATTTTTTTCCTAGATTTTTTTCTAGATTTTTTTTCTAGATTTTTTTCTAGATTTATTTTCTAGATTTTTTTTCTAGATTTTTTTCTAGATTTTTTTTCTAGATTTTTTTCTAGATTTTTTTTCTAGATTTTTTTCTAGATTTTTTTTCTAGATTTTTTTTCTAGATTTTTTTTCTAGATTTTTTTCTAGATTTTTTTTCTAGATTTTTTTTCTAGATTTTTTTTCTAGATTTTTTTTCTAGATTTTTTTTCTAGATTTTTTTCTAGATTTTTTTTCTAGATTTTTTTCTAGATTTTTTTCAAGATTTTTTGTCTAGATTTTTTTCTAGATTTATTTTCTAGATTTTTTTTCTAGATTTTTTTCTAGATTTTTTTTCTAGATTTTTTTCTAGATTTTTTTTCTAGATTTTTTTCTAGATTTTTTTTCTAGATTTTTTTCTAGATTTTTTTTCTAGATTTTTTTTCTAGATTTTTTTCTAGATTTTTTTTCTAGATTTTTTTTCTAGATTTTTTTCTAGATTTTTTTTCTAGATTTTTTTTCTAGATTTTTTTTCTAGATTTTTTTTCTAGATTTTTTTTCTAGATTTTTTTCTAGATTTTTTTTCTAGATTTTTTTTCTAGATTTTTTTTCTAGATTTTTTTCTAGATTTTTTTTCTAGATTTTTTTTCTAGATTTTTTTTCTAGATTTTTTTCTAGATTTTTTTTCTAGATTTTTTTCTAGATTTTTTTTCTAGATTTTTTTCTAGAATTCTTTTCTAGATTTTTTTTCTAGATTTTTTTCTAGATTTTTTTTCTAGATTTTTTTTCTAGATTTTTTTTCTAGATTTTTTTCTAGATTTTTTTTCTAGATTTTTTTTCTAGATTTTTTTTCTAGATTTTTTTTCTAGATTTTTTTCTAGATTTTTTTTCTAGATTTTTTTCTAGATTTTTTTTCTAGATTTTTTTTCTAATTTTTTTTCTAGATTTTTTTTCTAATTTTTTTCTAGAATTTTTTCTAGATTTTTTTTCTAGATTTTTTTTCTAGATTTTTTTCTAGATTTTTTTTCTAGATTTTTTTCTAGATTTTTTTTCTAGATTTTTTTTCTAGATTTTTTTTCTAGATTTTTTTTCTAGATTTTTTTCTAGATTTTTTTTCTAGATTTTTTTCTAGATTTTTTTTCTAGATTTTTTTCTAGATTTTTTTTCTAGATTTTTTTTCTAGATTTTTTTCCAGAATTTTTTTCTAGATTATTTTCTAGATTTTTTTCTAGAATTTTTTTCTAGATTTTTTTTCTAGATTTTTTTTTAGATTTTTTTTCTAGATTTTTTTCCTAGATTTTTTTCTAGATTTTTTTTCTAGATTTTTTTCTAGATTTATTTTCTAGATTTTTTTTCTAGATTTTTTTCTAGATTTTTTTCTAGAATTTTTTTCTAGATTTTTTTCTAGATTTTTTTTCTAGATTTTTTTTCTAGATTTTTTTTCTAGATTTTTTTTCTAGATTTTTTTCCTAGATTTTTTTCTAGATTTTTTTTCTAGATTTTTTTCTAGATTTTTTTCTAGATTTTTTTTCTAGATTTTTTTTCTAGATTTTTTTTCTAGATTTTTTTTTTAGATTTTTTTCTAGAATTCTTTTCTAGATTTTTTTTCTAGATTTTTTTCTAGATTTTTTTTCTAGATTTTTTTTCTAGATTTTTTTTCTAGATTTTTTTTCTAGATTTTTTTTCTAGATTTTTTTCTAGATTTTTTTTCTAGATTTTTTTCTAGATTTTTTTTCTAGATTTTTTTTCTAATTTTTTTTCTAGATTTTTTTTTAGATTTTTTTCTAGAATTTTTTCTAGATTTTTTTTCTAGATTTTTTTTCTAGATTTCTTTCTAGATTTTTTTCCAGAATTTTTTTCTAGATTTTTTTCTAGATTTTTTTCTAGAATTTTTTTCTAGATTTTTTTTCTAGATTTTTTTTTAGATTTTTTTTCTAGATTTTTTTCCTAGATTTTTTTCTAGATTTTTTTTCTAGATTTTTTTCTAGATTTATTTTCTAGATTTTTTTTCTAGATTTTTTTCTAGATTTTTTTTCTAGATTTTTTTCTAGATTTTTTTCCTAGATTTTTTTCTAGATTTTTTTTCTAGATTTTTTTTCTAGATTTTTTTTCTAGATTTTTTTCTAGATTTTTTTTCTAGATTTTTTTTCTAGATTTTTTTTCTAGATTTTTTTTCTAGATTTTTTTTCTAGATTTTTTTCTAGATTTTTTTTCTAGATTTTTTTCTAGATTTTTTTCTAGATTTTTTGTCTAGATTTTTTTCTAGATTTATTTTCTAGATTTTTTTTCTAGATTTTTTTCTAGATTTTTTTTCTAGATTTTTTTCTAGATTTTTTTTCTAGATTTTTTTCTAGATTTTTTTTCTAGATTTTTTTCTAGATTTTTTTTCTAGATTTTTTTTCTAGATTTTTTTTCTAGATTTTTTTCTAGATTTTTTTCTAGATTTTTTTTCTAGATTTTTTTTCTAGATTTTTTTTCTAGATTTTTTTTCTAGATTTTTTTCTAGATTTTTTTTCTAGATTTTTTTCTAGATTTTTTTTCTAGATTTTTTTCTAGATTTTTTTTCTAGATTTTTTTTCTAGATTTTTTTTCTAGATTTTTTTCCAGAATTTTTTTCTAGATTTTTTTCTAGAATTCTTTTCTAGATTTTTTTTCTAGATTTTTTTCTAGATTTTTTTTCTAGATTTTTTTCTAGATTTTTTTTCTAGATTTTTTTCTAGATTTTTTTTCTAGATTTTTTTTCTAGATTTTTTTCCAGAATTTTTTTCTAGATTATTTTCTAGATTTTTTTCTAGAATTTTTTTCTAGATTTTTTTTCTAGATTTTTTTTTAGATTTTTTTTCTAGATTTTTTTCCTAGATTTTTTTCTAGATTTTTTTTCTAGATTTTTTTCTAGATTTATTTTCTAGATTTTTTTTCTAGATTTTTTTCTAGATTTTTTTCTAGAATTTTTTTCTAGATTTTTTTCTAGATTTTTTTTCTAGATTTTTTTTCTAGATTTTTTTTCTAGATTTTTTTTCTAGATTTTTTTCCTAGATTTTTTTCTAGATTTTTTTTCTAGATTTTTTTCTAGATTTTTTTCTAGATTTTTTTTCTAGATTTTTTTTCTAGATTTTTTTTCTAGATTTTTTTTTTAGATTTTTTTCTAGAATTCTTTTCTAGATTTTTTTTCTAGATTTTTTTCTAGATTTTTTTTCTAGATTTTTTTTCTAGATTTTTTTTCTAGATTTTTTTTCTAGATTTTTTTTCTAGATTTTTTTCTAGATTTTTTTTCTAGATTTTTTTCTAGATTTTTTTTCTAGATTTTTTTTCTAATTTTTTTTCTAGATTTTTTTTTAGATTTTTTTCTAGAATTTTTTCTAGATTTTTTTTCTAGATTTTTTTTCTAGATTTCTTTCTAGATTTTTTTCCAGAATTTTTTTCTAGATTTTTTTCTAGATTTTTTTCTAGAATTTTTTTCTAGATTTTTTTTCTAGATTTTTTTTTAGATTTTTTTTCTAGATTTTTTTCCTAGATTTTTTTCTAGATTTTTTTTCTAGATTTTTTTCTAGATTTATTTTCTAGATTTTTTTTCTAGATTTTTTTCTAGATTTTTTTTCTAGATTTTTTTCTAGATTTTTTTTCTAGATTTTTTTCTAGATTTTTTTTCTAGATTTTTTTTCTAGATTTTTTTTCTAGATTTTTTTCTAGATTTTTTTTCTAGATTTTTTTTCTAGATTTTTTTTCTAGATTTTTTTTCTAGATTTTTTTTCTAGATTTTTTTCTAGATTTTTTTTCTAGATTTTTTTCTAGATTTTTTTCTAGATTTTTTGTCTAGATTTTTTTCTAGATTTATTTTCTAGATTTTTTTTCTAGATTTTTTTCTAGATTTTTTTTCTAGATTTTTTTCTAGATTTTTTTTCTAGATTTTTTTCTAGATTTTTTTTCTAGATTTTTTTCTAGATTTTTTTTCTAGATTTTTTTTCTAGATTTTTTTCTAGATTTTTTTCTAGATTTTTTTCTAGATTTTTTTTCTAGATTTTTTTTCTAGATTTTTTTTCTAGATTTTTTTTCTAGATTTTTTTCTAGATTTTTTTTCTAGATTTTTTTCTAGATTTTTTTTCTAGATTTTTTTCTAGATTTTTTTTCTAGATTTTTTTTCTAGATTTTTTTTCTAGATTTTTTTCCAGAATTTTTTTCTAGATTTTTTTCTAGATTTTTTTCTAGAATTTTTTTCTAGATTTTTTTTCTAGATTTTTTTTTAGATTTTTTTTCTAGATTTTTTTCCTAGATTTTTTTCTAGATTTTTTTTCTAGATTTTTTTCTAGATTTATTTTCTAGATTTTTTTTCTAGATTTTTTTCTAGATTTTTTTTCTAGATTTTTTTCTAGATTTTTTTTCTAGATTTTTTTCTAGATTTTTTTTTCTAGATTTTTTTTCTAGATTTTTTTTCTAGATTTTTTTCTAGATTTTTTTTCTAGATTTTTTTTCTAGATTTTTTTTCTAGATTTTTTTTCTAGATTTTTTTTCTAGATTTTTTTCTAGATTTTTTTTCTAGATTTTTTTCTAGATTTTTTTCAAGATTTTTTGTCTAGATTTTTTTCTAGATTTATTTTCTAGATTTTTTTTCTAGATTTTTTTCTAGATTTTTTTTCTAGATTTTTTTCTAGATTTTTTTTCTAGATTTTTTTCTAGATTTTTTTTCTAGATTTTTTTCTAGATTTTTTTTCTAGATTTTTTTTCTAGATTTTTTTCTAGATTTTTTTTCTAGATTTTTTTTCTAGATTTTTTTCTAGATTTTTTTTCTAGATTTTTTTTCTAGATTTTTTTTCTAGATTTTTTTTCTAGATTTTTTTTCTAGATTTTTTTCTAGATTTTTTTTCTAGATTTTTTTTCTAGATTTTTTTTCTAGATTTTTTTTCTAGATTTTTTTCTAGATTTTTTTTCTAGATTTTTTTCTAGATTTTTTTTCTAGATTTTTTTCTAGATTTTTTTTCTAGATTTTTTTTCTAGATTTTTTTTCTAGATTTTTTTTCTAGATTTTTTTCCTAGATTTTTTTCTAGATTTTTTTTCTAGATTTTTTTTCTAGATTTTTTTCTAGATTTTTTTTCTAGATTTTTTTCTAGATTTTTTTTCTAGATTTTTTTCTAGATTTTTTTTCTAGATTTTTTTCTAGATTTTTTTTCTAGATTTTTTTTCTAGATTTTTTTTCTAGATTTTTTTTCTAGATTTTTTTCTAGATTTTTTTTCTAGATTTTTTTCTAGATTTTTTTTCTAGATTTTTTTCTAGATTTTTTTTCTAGATTTTTTTTCTAGATTTTTTTCTAGATTTTTTTTCTAGATTTTTTTCTAGATTTTTTTTCTAGATTTTTTTCTAGATTTTTTTTCTAGATTTTTTTTCTAGATTTTTTTCTAGATTTTTTTTCTAGATTTTTTTCTAGATTTTTTTTCTTGATTTTTTTCTAGATTTTTTTCTAGATTTTTTGTCTAGATTTTTTTCTAGATTTATTTTCTAGATTTTTTTTCTAGATTTTTTTCTAGATTTTTTTTCTAGATTTTTTTCTAGATTTTTTTTCTAGATTTTTTTTCTAGATTTTTTTTCTAGATTTTTTTTCTAGATTTTTTTCTAGATTTTTTTTCTAGATTTTTTTCTAGATTTTTTTTCTAGATTTTTTTCTAGATTTTTTTTCTAGATTTTTTTTCTAGATTTTTTTTCTAGATTTTTTTCCAGAATTTTTTTCTAGATTTTTTTCTAATTTTTTTCTAGAATTTTTTTCTAGATTTTTTTTCTAGATTTTTTTTTAGATTTTTTTTCTAGATTTTTTTCCTAGATTTTTTTCTAGATTTTTTTTCTAGATTTTTTTCTAGATTTTTTTTCTAGATTTTTTTTCTAGATTTTTTTTCTAGATTTTTTTTCTAGATTTTTTTCTAGATTTTTTTTCTAGATTTTTTTTCTAGATTTTTTTTCTAGATTTTTTTCTAGATTTTTTTTCTAGATTTTTTTCTAGATTTTTTTTCTAGATTTTTTTCTAGATTTTTTTTCTAGATTTTTTTTCTAGATTTTTTTTCTAGATTTTTTTCCAGAATTTTTTTCTAGATTTTTTTCTAGATTTTTTTCTAGAATTTTTTTCTAGATTTTTTTTCTAGATTTTTTTTTAGATTTTTTTTCTAGATTTTTTTCCTAGATTTTTTTCTAGATTTTTTTTCTAGATTTTTTTCTAGATTTATTTTCTAGATTTTTTTTCTAGATTTTTTTCTAGATTTTTTTTCTAGATTTTTTTCTAGATTTTTTTTCTAGATTTTTTTCTAGATTTTTTTTCTAGATTTTTTTTCTAGATTTTTTTTCTAGATTTTTTTTCTAGATTTTTTTCCTAGATTTTTTTCTAGATTTTTTTCCTAGATTTTTTTCTAGATTTTTTTCTAGATTTTTTTTCTAGATTTTTTTTCTAGATTTTTTTTCTAGATTTTTTTTTTAGATTTTTTTCTAGAATTCTTTTCTAGATTTTTTTTCTAGATTTTTTTCTAGATTTTTTTTCTAGATTTTTTTTATAGATTTTTTTTATAGATTTTTTTTCTAGATTTTTTTTCTAGATTTTTTTCTAGATTTTTTTTCTAGATTTTTTTCTAGATTTTTTTTCTAGATTTTTTTTCTAATTTTTTTTCTAGATTTTTTTTTAGATTTTTTTCTAGAATTTTTTCTAGATTTTTTTTCTAGATTTTTTTTCTAGATTTTTTTTTAGATTTTTTTTCTAGATTTTTTTCCTAGATTTTTTTCTAGATTTTTTTTCTAGATTTTTTTCTAGATTTTTTTTCTAGATTTTTTTTCTAGATTTTTTTTCTAGATTTTTTTTCTAGATTTTTTTCTAGATTTTTTTTCTAGATTTTTTTTCTAGATTTTTTTTCTAGATTTTTTTCTAGATTTTTTTTCTAGATTTTTTTCTAGATTTTTTTTCTAGATTTTTTTCTAGATTTTTTTTCTAGATTTTTTTTCTAGATTTTTTTTCTAGATTTTTTTCCAGAATTTTTTTCTAGATTTTTTTCTAGATTTTTTTCTAGAATTTTTTTCTAGATTTTTTTTCTAGATTTTTTTTTAGATTTTTTTTCTAGATTTTTTTCCTAGATTTTTTTCTAGATTTTTTTTCTAGATTTTTTTTCTAGATTTTTTTTCTAGATTTTTTTTCTAGATTTTTTTTTTAGATTTTTTTCTAGAATTCTTTTCTAGATTTTTTTTCTAGATTTTTTTCTAGATTTTTTTTCTAGATTTTTTTTATAGATTTTTTTTATAGATTTTTTTTCTAGATTTTTTTTCTAGATTTTTTTCTAGATTTTTTTTCTAGATTTTTTTCTAGATTTTTTTTCTAGATTTTTTTTCTAATTTTTTTTCTAGATTTTTTTTTAGATTTTTTTCTAGAATTTTTTCTAGATTTTTTTTCTAGATTTTTTTTCTAGATTTTTTTTTAGATTTTTTTTCTAGATTTTTTTCCTAGATTTTTTTCTAGATTTTTTTTCTAGATTTTTTTCTAGATTTTTTTTCTAGATTTTTTTTCTAGATTTTTTTCTAGATTTTTTTTCTAGATTTTTTTCTAGATTTTTTTTCTAGATTTTTTTCTAGATTTTTTTTCTAGATTTTTTTTCTAGATTTTTTTTCTAGATTTTTTTCTAGATTTTTTTTCTAGATTTTTTTTCTAGATTTTTTTTCTAGATTTTTTTTCTAGATTTTTTTTCTAGATTTTTTTCTAGATTTTTTTTCTAGATTTTTTTCTAGATTTTTTTCTAGATTTTTTGTCTAGATTTTTTTCTAGATTTATTTTCTAGATTTTTTTTCTAGATTTTTTTCTAGATTTTTTTTCTAGATTTTTTTCTAGATTTTTTTTCTAGATTTTTTTCTAGATTTTTTTTCTAGATTTTTTTCTAGATTTTTTTTCTAGATTTTTTTTCTAGATTTTTTTTCTAGATTTTTTTCTAGATTTTTTTCTAGATTTTTTTTCTAGATTTTTTTTCTAGATTTTTTTTCTAGATTTTTTTTCTAGATTTTTTTCAAGATTTTTTTTCTAGATTTTTTTCTAGATTTTTTTTCTAGATTTTTTTTCTAGATTTTTTTTCTAGATTTTTTTCTAGATTTTTTTCTAGATTTTTTTTCTAGATTTTTTTTCTAGATTTTTTTTCTAGATTTTTTTTCTAGATTTTTTTCTAGATTTTTTTTCTAGATTTTTTTCTAGATTTTTTTTCTAGATTTTTTTCTAGATTTTTTTTCTAGATTTTTTTTCTAGATTTTTTTTCTAGATTTTTTTCCAGAATTTTTTTCTAGATTTTTTTCTAGATTTTTTTCTAGAATTTTTTTCTAGATTTTTTTTCTAGATTTTTTTTTAGATTTTTTTCCTAGATTTTTTTCCTAGATTTTTTTCTAGATTTTTTTTCTAGATTTTTTTCTAGATTTATTTTCTAGATTTTTTTTCTAGATTTTTTTCTAGATTTTTTTTCTAGATTTTTTTCTAGATTTTTTTTCTAGATTTTTTTCTAGATTTTTTTTCTAGATTTTTTTTCTAGATTTTTTTTCTAGATTTTTTTCTAGATTTTTTTTCTAGATTTTTTTCTAGATTTTTTTTCTAGATTTTTTTTCTAGATTTTTTTTCTAGATTTTTTTCTAGATTTTTTTTCTAGATTTTTTTTCTAGATTTTTTTTCTAGATTTTTTTTCTAGATTTTTTTTCTAGATTTTTTTCTAGATTTTTTTTCTAGATTTTTTTTCTAGATTTTTTTCTAGATTTTTTTTCTAGATTTTTTTTCTAGATTTTTTTCTAGATTTTTTTTCTAGATTTTTTTTCTAGATTTTTTTTCTAGATTTTTTTTCTAGATTTTTTTTCTAGATTTTTTTCTAGATTTTTTTTCTAGATTTTTTTTCTAGATTTTTTTTCTAGATTTTTTTTCTAGATTTTTTTTCTAGATTTTTTTCTAGATTTTTTTTCTAGATTTTTTTCTAGATTTTTTTTCTAGATTTTTTTCTAGATTTTTTTTCTAGATTTTTTTTCTAGATTTTTTTTCTAGATTTTTTTTCTAGATTTTTTTCCTAGATTTTTTTCTAGATTTTTTTTCTAGATTTTTTTCTAGATTTTTTTCTAGATTTATTTTCTAGATTTTTTTTCTAATTTTTTTTCTAGATTTTTTTTCTAATTTTTTTCTAGAATTTTTTCTAGATTTTTTTTCTAGATTTTTTTTCTAGATTTTTTTCTAGATTTTTTTTCTAGATTTTTTTCTAGATTTTTTTTCTAGATTTTTTTTCTAGATTTTTTTTCTAGATTTTTTTTCTAGATTTTTTTTCTAGATTTTTTTCTAGATTTTTTTTCTAGATTTTTTTCTAGATTTTTTTTCTAGATTTTTTTTCTAATTTTTTTTCTAGATTTTTTTTTAGATTTTTTTCTAGAATTTTTTCTAGATTTTTTTTCTAGATTTTTTTTCTAGATTTTTTTCTAGATTTTTTTTCTAGATTTTTTTCTAGATTTTTTTTCTAGATTTTTTTTCTAGATTTTTTTCTAGATTTTTTTTCTAGATTTTTTTCTAGATTTTTTTTCTAGATTTTTTTTCTAGATTTTTTTCCAGAATTTTTTTCTAGATTTTTTCTAGATTTTTTTCTAGAATTTTTTTCTAGATTTTTTTTCTAGATTTTTTTTTAGATTTTTTTTCTAGATTTTTTTCCTAGATTTTTTTCTAGATTTTTTTTCTAGATTTTTTTCTAGATTTATTTTCTAGATTTTTTTTCTAGATTTTTTTCTAGATTTTTTTTCTAGATTTTTTTCTAGATTTTTTTTCTAGATTTTTTTCTAGATTTTTTTTCTAGATTTTTTTTCTAGATTTTTTTTCTAGATTTTTTTCTAGATTTTTTTTCTAGATTTTTTTTCTAGATTTTTTTTCTAGATTTTTTTTCTAGATTTTTTTTCTAGATTTTTTTTCTAGATTTTTTTTCTAGATTTTTTTCCTAGATTTTTTTCTAGATTTTTTTTCTAGATTTTTTTCTAGATTTTTTTCTAGATTTATTTTCTAGATTTTTTTTCTAATTTTTTTTCTAGATTTTTTTTCTAATTTTTTTCTAGAATTTTTTCTAGATTTTTTTTCTAGATTTTTTTTCTAGATTTTTTTCTAGATTTTTTTTCTAGATTTTTTTCTAGATTTTTTTTCTAGATTTTTTTTCTAGATTTTTTTTCTAGATTTTTTTTCTAGATTTTTTTCTAGATTTTTTTTCTAGATTTTTTTCTAGATTTTTTTTCTAGATTTTTTTTCTAATTTTTTTTCTAGATTTTTTTTTAGATTTTTTTCTAGAATTTTTTCTAGATTTTTTTTCTAGATTTTTTTTCTAGATTTTTTTCTAGATTTTTTTTCTAGATTTTTTTCTAGATTTTTTTTCTAGATTTTTTTTCTAGATTTTTTTCTAGATTTTTTTTCTAGATTTTTTTCTAGATTTTTTTTCTAGATTTTTTTTCTAGATTTTTTTCCAGAATTTTTTTCTAGATTTTTTTCTAGATTTTTTTCTAGAATTTTTTTCTAGATTTTTTTCTAGATTTTTTTCTAGAATTTTTTTCTAGATTTTTTTTCTAGATTTTTTTTTAGATTTTTTTTCTAGATTTTTTTCCTAGATTTTTTTCTAGATTTTTTTTCTAGATTTTTTTCTAGATTTATTTTCTAGATTTTTTTTCTAGATTTTTTTCTAGATTTTTTTTCTAGATTTTTTTCTAGATTTTTTTTCTAGATTTTTTTTCTAGATTTTTTTTCTAGATTTTTTTCTAGATTTTTTTTCTAGATTTTTTTTCTAGATTTTTTTTCTAGATTTTTTTTCTAGATTTTTTTTCTAGATTTTTTTCTAGATTTTTTTTCTAGATTTTTTTCTAGATTTTTTTCTAGATTTTTTGTCTAGATTTTTTTCTAGATTTATTTTCTAGATTTTTTTTCTAGATTTTTTTCTAGATTTTTTTTCTAGATTTTTTTCTAGATTTTTTTTCTAGATTTTTTTCTAGATTTTTTTTCTAGATTTTTTTCTAGATTTTTTTTCTAGATTTTTTTTCTAGATTTTTTTCTAGATTTTTTTTCTAGATTTTTTTTCTAGATTTTTTTCTAGATTTTTTTTCTAGATTTTTTTTCTAGATTTTTTTTCTAGATTTTTTTTCTAGATTTTTTTTCTAGATTTTTTTCTAGATTTTTTTTCTAGATTTTTTTTCTAGATTTTTTTTCTAGATTTTTTTTCTAGATTTTTTTTCTAGATTTTTTTCTAGATTTTTTTTCTAGATTTTTTTCTAGATTTTTTTTCTAGATTTTTTTCTAGATTTTTTTTCTAGATTTTTTTTCTAGATTTTTTTTCTAGATTTTTTTTCTAGATTTTTTTCCTAGATTTTTTTCTAGATTTTTTTTCTAGATTTTTTTTCTAGATTTTTTTCTAGATTTTTTTTCTAGATTTTTTTCTAGATTTTTTTTCTAGATTTTTTTCTAGATTTTTTTTCTAGATTTTTTTTCTAGATTTTTTTTCTAGATTTGTTTTCTAGATTTTTTTCCTAGATTTTTTTCTAGATTTTTTTCCTAGATTTTTTTCTAGATTTTTTTCTAGATTTTTTTTCTAGATTTTTTTTCTAGATTTTTTTTCTAGATTTTTTTTTTAGATTTTTTTCTAGAATTCTTTTCTAGATTTTTTTTCTAGATTTTTTTCTAGATTTTTTTTCTAGATTTTTTTTCTAGATTTTTTTTCTAGATTTTTTTTCTAGATTTTTTTTCTAGATTTTTTTCTAGATTTTTTTTCTAGATTTTTTTCTAGATTTTTTTTCTAGATTTTTTTTCTAATTTTTTTTCTAGATTTTTTTTCTAATTTTTTTCTAGAATTTTTTCTAGATTTTTTTTCTAGATTTTTTTTCTAGATTTTTTTCTAGATTTTTTTTCTAGATTTTTTTCTAGATTTTTTTTCTAGATTTTTTTTCTAGATTTTTTTTCTAGATTCTTTTTCTAGATTTTTTTCTAGATTTTTTTTCTAGATTTTTTTCTAGATTTTTTTTCTAGATTTTTTTCTAGATTTTTTTTCTAGATTTTTTTTCTAGATTTTTTTCTAGATTTTTTTTCTAGATTTTTTTCTAGATTTTTTTTCTAGATTTTTTTCTAGATTTTTTTTCTAGATTTTTTTTCTAGATTTTTTTCTAGATTTTTTTTCTAGATTTTTTTCTAGATTTTTTTTCTAGATTTTTTTCTAGATTTTTTTCTAGATTTTTTGTCTAGATTTTTTTCTAGATTTATTTTCTAGATTTTTTTTCTAGATTTTTTTCTAGATTTTTTTTCTAGATTTTTTTCTAGATTTTTTTTCTAGATTTTTTTCTAGATTTTTTTTCTAGATTTTTTTCTAGATTTTTTTTCTAGATTTTTTTTCTAGATTTTTTTCTAGATTTTTTTTCTAGATTTTTTTTCTAGATTTTTTTCTAGATTTTTTTTCTAGATTTTTTTTCTAGATTTTTTTTCTAGATTTTTTTTCTAGATTTTTTTTCTAGATTTTTTTCTAGATTTTTTTTCTAGATTTTTTTTCTAGATTTTTTTTCTAGATTTTTTTTCTAGATTTTTTTTCTAGATTTTTTTCTAGATTTTTTTTCTAGATTTTTTTCTAGATTTTTTTTCTAGATTTTTTTCTAGATTTTTTTTCTAGATTTTTTTTCTAGATTTTTTTTCTAGATTTTTTTTCTAGATTTTTTTCCTAGATTTTTTTCTAGATTTTTTTTCTAGATTTTTTTCTAGATTTTTTTCTAGATTTATTTTCTAGATTTTTTTTCTAATTTTTTTTCTAGATTTTTTTTCTAATTTTTTTCTAGAATTTTTTCTAGATTTTTTTTCTAGATTTTTTTTCTAGATTTTTTTCTAGATTTTTTTTCTAGATTTTTTTCTAGATTTTTTTTCTAGATTTTTTTTCTAGATTTTTTTTCTAGATTTTTTTTCTAGATTTTTTTTCTAGATTTTTTTCTAGATTTTTTTTCTAGATTTTTTTCTAGATTTTTTTTCTAGATTTTTTTTCTAATTTTTTTTCTAGATTTTTTTTTAGATTTTTTTCTAGAATTTTTTCTAGATTTTTTTTCTAGATTTTTTTTCTAGATTTTTTTCTAGATTTTTTTTCTAGATTTTTTTCTAGATTTTTTTTCTAGATTTTTTTTCTAGATTTTTTTCTAGATTTTTTTTCTAGATTTTTTTCTAGATTTTTTTTCTAGATTTTTTTTCTAGATTTTTTTCCAGAATTTTTTTCTAGATTTTTTTCTAGATTTTTTTCTAGAATTTTTTTCTAGATTTTTTTTCTAGATTTTTTTTTAGATTTTTTTTCTAGATTTTTTTCCTAGATTTTTTTCTAGATTTTTTTTCTAGATTTTTTTCTAGATTTATTTTCTAGATTTTTTTTCTAGATTTTTTTCTAGATTTTTTTTCTAGATTTTTTTCTAGATTTTTTTTCTAGATTTTTTTCTAGATTTTTTTTCTAGATTTTTTTTCTAGATTTTTTTTCTAGATTTTTTTCTAGATTTTTTTTCTAGATTTTTTTTCTAGATTTTTTTTCTAGATTTTTTTTCTAGATTTTTTTTCTAGATTTTTTTTCTAGATTTTTTTTCTAGATTTTTTTCCTAGATTTTTTTCTAGATTTTTTTTCTAGATTTTTTTCTAGATTTTTTTCTAGATTTATTTTCTAGATTTTTTTTCTAATTTTTTTTCTAGATTTTTTTTCTAGATTTTTTTCTAGATTTTTTTTCTAGATTTTTTTCTAGATTTTTTTTCTAGATTTTTTTCTAGATTTTTTTTCTAGATTTTTTTCTAGATTTTTTTTCTAGATTTTTTTTCTAGATTTTTTTCTAGATTTTTTTTCTAGATTTTTTTTCTAGATTTTTTTCTAGATTTTTTTTCTAGATTTTTTTTCTAGATTTTTTTTCTAGATTTTTTTTCTAGATTTTTTTTCTAGATTTTTTTCTAGATTTTTTTTCTAGATTTTTTTTCTAGATTTTTTTTCTAGATTTTTTTTCTAGATTTTTTTTCTAGATTTTTTTCTAGATTTTTTTTCTAGATTTTTTTCTAGATTTTTTTTCTAGATTTTTTTCTAGATTTTTTTTCTAGATTTTTTTTCTAGATTTTTTTTCTAGATTTTTTTTCTAGATTTTTTTCCTAGATTTTTTTCTAGATTTTTTTTCTAGATTTTTTTTCTAGATTTTTTTCTAGATTTTTTTTCTAGATTTTTTTCTAGATTTTTTTTCTAGATTTTTTTCTAGATTTTTTTTCTAGATTTTTTTCTAGATTTTTTTTCTAGATTTTTTTTCTAGATTTTTTTCCTAGATTTTTTTCTAGATTTTTTTTCCTAGATTTTTTTCTAGATTTTTTTCTAGATTTTTTTTCTAGATTTTTTTTCTAGATTTTTTTTCTAGATTTTTTTTTTAGATTTTTTTCTAGAATTCTTTTCTAGATTTTTTTTCTAGATTTTTTTCTAGATTTTTTTTCTAGATTTTTTTTCTAGATTTTTTTTCTAGATTTTTTTTCTAGATTTTTTTCTAGATTTTTTTTCTAGATTTTTTTCTAGATTTTTTTTCTAGATTTTTTTTCTAATTTTTTTTCTAGATTTTTTTTCTAATTTTTTTCTAGAATTTTTTCTAGATTTTTTTTCTAGATTTTTTTTCTAGATTTTTTTCTAGATTTTTTTTCTAGATTTTTTTCTAGATTTTTTTTCTAGATTTTTTTTCTAGATTTTTTTTCTAGATTCTTTTTCTAGATTTTTTTCTAGATTTTTTTTCTAGATTTTTTTCTAGATTTTTTTTCTAGATTTTTTTCTAGATTTTTTTTCTAGATTTTTTTTCTAGATTTTTTTCTAGATTTTTTTTCTAGATTTTTTTCTAGATTTTTTTCCTAGATTTTTTTCTAGATTTTTTTTCTAGATTTTTTTTCTAGATTTTTTTCTAGATTTTTTTTCTAGATTTTTTTCTAGATTTTTTTTCTAGATTTTTTTCTAGATTTTTTTCTAGATTTTTTGTCTAGATTTTTTTCTAGATTTATTTTCTAGATTTTTTTTCTAGATTTTTTTCTAGATTTTTTTTCTAGATTTTTTTCTAGATTTTTTTTCTAGATTTTTTTCTAGATTTTTTTTCTAGATTTTTTTCTAGATTTTTTTTCTAGATTTTTTTTCTAGATTTTTTTCTAGATTTTTTTTCTAGATTTTTTTTCTAGATTTTTTTCTAGATTTTTTTTCTAGATTTTTTTTCTAGATTTTTTTTCTAGATTTTTTTTCTAGATTTTTTTTCTAGATTTTTTTCTAGATTTTTTTTCTAGATTTTTTTTCTAGATTTTTTTTCTAGATTTTTTTTCTAGATTTTTTTTCTAGATTTTTTTCTAGATTTTTTTTCTAGATTTTTTTCTAGATTTTTTTTCTAGATTTTTTTCTAGATTTTTTTTCTAGATTTTTTTTCTAGATTTTTTTTCTAGATTTTTTTTCTAGATTTTTTTCCTAGATTTTTTTCTAGATTTTTTTTCTAGATTTTTTTCTAGATTTTTTTCTAGATTTATTTTCTAGATTTTTTTTCTAATTTTTTTTCTAGATTTTTTTTCTAATTTTTTTCTAGAATTTTTTCTAGATTTTTTTTCTAGATTTTTTTTCTAGATTTTTTTCTAGATTTTTTTTCTAGATTTTTTTCTAGATTTTTTTTCTAGATTTTTTTTCTAGATTTTTTTTCTAGATTTTTTTTCTAGATTTTTTTCTAGATTTTTTTTCTAGATTTTTTTCTAGATTTTTTTTCTAGATTTTTTTTCTAATTTTTTTTCTAGATTTTTTTTTAGATTTTTTTCTAGAATTTTTTCTAGATTTTTTTTCTAGATTTTTTTTCTAGATTTTTTTCTAGATTTTTTTTCTAGATTTTTTTCTAGATTTTTTTTCTAGATTTTTTTTCTAGATTTTTTTCTAGATTTTTTTTCTAGATTTTTTTCTAGATTTTTTTTCTAGATTTTTTTTCTAGATTTTTTTCCAGAATTTTTTTCTAGATTTTTTTCTAGATTTTTTTCTAGAATTTTTTTCTAGATTTTTTTTCTAGATTTTTTTTTAGATTTTTTTTCTAGATTTTTTTCCTAGATTTTTTTCTAGATTTTTTTTCTAGATTTTTTTCTAGATTTATTTTCTAGATTTTTTTTCTAGATTTTTTTCTAGATTTTTTTTCTAGATTTTTTTCTAGATTTTTTTTCTAGATTTTTTTCTAGATTTTTTTTCTAGATTTTTTTTCTAGATTTTTTTTCTAGATTTTTTTCTAGATTTTTTTTCTAGATTTTTTTTCTAGATTTTTTTTCTAGATTTTTTTTCTAGATTTTTTTTCTAGATTTTTTTTCTAGATTTTTTTTCTAGATTTTTTTCCTAGATTTTTTTCTAGATTTTTTTTCTAGATTTTTTTCTAGATTTTTTTCTAGATTTATTTTCTAGATTTTTTTTCTAATTTTTTTTCTAGATTTTTTTTCTAATTTTTTTCTAGAATTTTTTCTAGATTTTTTTTCTAGATTTTTTTTCTAGATTTTTTTCTAGATTTTTTTTCTAGATTTTTTTCTAGATTTTTTTTCTAGATTTTTTTTCTAGATTTTTTTTCTAGATTTTTTTTCTAGATTTTTTTTCTAGATTTTTTTTCTAGATTTTTTTCTAGATTTTTTTTCTAGATTTTTTTCTAGATTTTTTTTCTAGATTTTTTTTCTAATTTTTTTTCTAGATTTTTTTTTAGATTTTTTTCTAGAATTTTTTCTAGATTTTTTTTCTAGATTTTTTTTCTAGATTTTTTTCTAGATTTTTTTTCTAGATTTTTTTCTAGATTTTTTTTCTAGATTTTTTTTCTAGATTTTTTTCTAGATTTTTTTTCTAGATTTTTTTCTAGATTTTTTTTCTAGATTTTTTTTCTAGATTTTTTTCCAGAATTTTTTTCTAGATTTTTTTCTAGATTTTTTTCTAGAATTTTTTTCTAGATTTTTTTTCTAGATTTTTTTTTAGATTTTTTTTCTAGATTTTTTTCCTAGATTTTTTTCTAGATTTTTTTTCTAGATTTTTTTCTAGATTTATTTTCTAGATTTTTTTTCTAGATTTTTTTCTAGATTTTTTTTCTAGATTTTTTTCTAGATTTTTTTTCTAGATTTTTTTTCTAGATTTTTTTCTAGATTTTTTTTCTAGATTTTTTTTCTAGATTTTTTTTCTAGATTTTTTTTCTAGATTTTTTTTCTAGATTTTTTTCTAGATTTTTTTTCTAGATTTTTTTTCTAGATTTTTTTTCTAGATTTTTTTTCTAGATTTTTTTTCTAGATTTTTTTCTAGATTTTTTTTCTAGATTTTTTTTCTAGATTTTTTTTCTAGATTTTTTTTCTAGATTTTTTTTCTAGATTTTTTTCTAGATTTTTTTTCTAGATTTTTTTCTAGATTTTTTTTCTAGATTTTTTTCTAGATTTTTTTTCTAGATTTTTTTTCTAGATTTTTTTTCTAGATTTTTTTTCTAGATTTTTTTTCCTAGATTTTTTTCTAGATTTTTTTTCTAGATTTTTTTCTAGATTTTTTTCTAGATTTATTTTCTAGATTTTTTTTCTAATTTTTTTTCTAGATTTTTTTTCTAATTTTTTTCTAGAATTTTTTCTAGATTTTTTTTCTAGATTTTTTTTCTAGATTTTTTTCTAGATTTTTTTTCTAGATTTTTTTCTAGATTTTTTTTCTAGATTTTTTTTCTAGATTTTTTTTCTAGATTTTTTTTCTAGATTTTTTTTCTAGATTTTTTTCTAGATTTTTTTTCTAGATTTTTTTCTAGATTTTTTTTCTAGATTTTTTTTCTAATTTTTTTTCTAGATTTTTTTTTAGATTTTTTTCTAGAATTTTTTCTAGATTTTTTTTCTAGATTTTTTTTCTAGATTTTTTTCTAGATTTTTTTTCTAGATTTTTTTCTAGATTTTTTTTCTAGATTTTTTTTCTAGATTTTTTTCTAGATTTTTTTTCTAGATTTTTTTCTAGATTTTTTTTCTAGATTTTTTTTCTAGATTTTTTTCCAGAATTTTTTTCTAGATTTTTTTCTAGATTTTTTTCTAGAATTTTTTTCTAGATTTTTTTTCTAGATTTTTTTTTAGATTTTTTTTCTAGATTTTTTTCCTAGATTTTTTTCTAGATTTTTTTTCTAGATTTTTTTCTAGATTTATTTTCTAGATTTTTTTTCTAGATTTTTTTCTAGATTTTTTTTCTAGATTTTTTTCTAGATTTTTTTTCTAGATTTTTTTCTAGATTTTTTTTCTAGATTTTTTTTCTAGATTTTTTTTCTAGATTTTTTTCTAGATTTTTTTTCTAGATTTTTTTTCTAGATTTTTTTTCTAGATTTTTTTTCTAGATTTTTTTTCTAGATTTTTTTTCTAGATTTTTTTTCTAGATTTTTTTCCTAGATTTTTTTCTAGATTTTTTTTCTAGATTTTTTTCTAGATTTTTTTCTAGATTTATTTTCTAGATTTTTTTTCTAATTTTTTTTCTAGATTTTTTTTCTAGATTTTTTTCTAGATTTTTTTTCTAGATTTTTTTCTAGATTTTTTTTCTAGATTTTTTTCTAGATTTTTTTTCTAGATTTTTTTCTAGATTTTTTTTCTAGATTTTTTTTCTAGATTTTTTTCTAGATTTTTTTTCTAGATTTTTTTTCTAGATTTTTTTCTAGATTTTTTTTCTAGATTTTTTTTCTAGATTTTTTTTCTAGATTTTTTTTCTAGATTTTTTTTCTAGATTTTTTTCTAGATTTTTTTTCTAGATTTTTTTTCTAGATTTTTTTTCTAGATTTTTTTTCTAGATTTTTTTTCTAGATTTTTTTCTAGATTTTTTTTCTAGATTTTTTTCTAGATTTTTTTTCTAGATTTTTTTCTAGATTTTTTTTCTAGATTTTTTTTCTAGATTTTTTTTCTAGATTTTTTTTCTAGATTTTTTTCCTAGATTTTTTTCTAGATTTTTTTTCTAGATTTTTTTTCTAGATTTTTTTCTAGATTTTTTTTCTAGATTTTTTTCTAGATTTTTTTTCTAGATTTTTTTCTAGATTTTTTTTCTAGATTTTTTTTCTAGATTTTTTTTCTAGATTTTTTTTCTAGATTTTTTTCCTAGATTTTTTTCTAGATTTTTTTCCTAGATTTTTTTCTAGATTTTTTTCTAGATTTTTTTTCTAGATTTTTTTTCTAGATTTTTTTTCTAGATTTTTTTTTTAGATTTTTTTCTAGAATTCTTTTCTAGATTTTTTTTCTAGATTTTTTTCTAGATTTTTTTTCTAGATTTTTTTTCTAGATTTTTTTTCTAGATTTTTTTTCTAGATTTTTTTTCTAGATTTTTTTCTAGATTTTTTTTCTAGATTTTTTTCTAGATTTTTTTTCTAGATTTTTTTTCTAATTTTTTTTCTAGATTTTTTTTCTAATTTTTTTCTAGAATTTTTTCTAGATTTTTTTTCTAGATTTTTTTTCTAGATTTTTTTCTAGATTTTTTTTCTAGATTTTTTTCTAGATTTTTTTTCTAGATTTTTTTTCTAGATTTTTTTTCTAGATTCTTTTTCTAGATTTTTTTCTAGATTTTTTTTCTAGATTTTTTTCTAGATTTTTTTTCTAGATTTTTTTCTAGATTTTTTTTCTAGATTTTTTTTCTAGATTTTTTTCTAGATTTTTTTTCTAGATTTTTTTCTAGATTTTTTTTCTAGATTTTTTTCTAGATTTTTTTTCTAGATTTTTTTTCTAGATTTTTTTCTAGATTTTTTTTCTAGATTTTTTTCTAGATTTTTTTTCTAGATTTTTTTCTAGATTTTTTTCTAGATTTTTTGTCTAGATTTTTTTCTAGATTTATTTTCTAGATTTTTTTTCTAGATTTTTTTCTAGATTTTTTTTCTAGATTTTTTTCTAGATTTTTTTTCTAGATTTTTTTCTAGATTTTTTTTCTAGATTTTTTTCTAGATTTTTTTTCTAGATTTTTTTTCTAGATTTTTTTCTAGATTTTTTTTCTAGATTTTTTTTCTAGATTTTTTTCTAGATTTTTTTTCTAGATTTTTTTTCTAGATTTTTTTTCTAGATTTTTTTTCTAGATTTTTTTTCTAGATTTTTTTCTAGATTTTTTTTCTAGATTTTTTTTCTAGATTTTTTTTCTAGATTTTTTTTCTAGATTTTTTTTCTAGATTTTTTTCTAGATTTTTTTTCTAGATTTTTTTTCTAGATTTTTTTTCTAGATTTTTTTCTAGATTTTTTTTCTAGATTTTTTTTCTAGATTTTTTTTCTAGATTTTTTTTCTAGATTTTTTTCCTAGATTTTTTTCTAGATTTTTTTTCTAGATTTTTTTCTAGATTTTTTTCTAGATTTATTTTCTAGATTTTTTTTCTAATTTTTTTTCTAGATTTTTTTTCTAATTTTTTTCTAGAATTTTTTCTAGATTTTTTTTCTAGATTTTTTTTCTAGATTTTTTTCTAGATTTTTTTTCTAGATTTTTTTCTAGATTTTTTTTCTAGATTTTTTTTCTAGATTTTTTTTCTAGATTTTTTTTCTAGATTTTTTTTCTAGATTTTTTTCTAGATTTTTTTTCTAGATTTTTTTCTAGATTTTTTTTCTAGATTTTTTTTCTAATTTTTTTTCTAGATTTTTTTTTAGATTTTTTTCTAGAATTTTTTCTAGATTTTTTTTCTAGATTTTTTTTCTAGATTTTTTTCTAGATTTTTTTTCTAGATTTTTTTCTAGATTTTTTTTCTAGATTTTTTTTCTAGATTTTTTTCTAGATTTTTTTCCAGAATTTTTTTCTAGATTTTTTTCTAGATTTTTTTCTAGAATTTTTTTCTAGATTTTTTTTCTAGATTTTTTTTTAGATTTTTTTTCTAGATTTTTTTCCTAGATTTTTTTCTAGATTTTTTTTCTAGATTTTTTTCTAGATTTATTTTCTAGATTTTTTTTCTAGATTTTTTTCTAGATTTTTTTTCTAGATTTTTTTCTAGATTTTTTTTCTAGATTTTTTTCTAGATTTTTTTTCTAGATTTTTTTTCTAGATTTTTTTTCTAGATTTTTTTCTAGATTTTTTTTCTAGATTTTTTTTCTAGATTTTTTTTCTAGATTTTTTTTCTAGATTTTTTTTCTAGATTTTTTTTCTAGATTTTTTTTCTAGATTTTTTTCCTAGATTTTTTTCTAGATTTTTTTTCTAGATTTTTTTCTAGATTTTTTTCTAGATTTATTTTCTAGATTTTTTTTCTAATTTTTTTTCTAGATTTTTTTTCTAATTTTTTTCTAGAATTTTTTCTAGATTTTTTTTCTAGATTTTTTTTCTAGATTTTTTTCTAGATTTTTTTTCTAGATTTTTTTCTAGATTTTTTTTCTAGATTTTTTTTCTAGATTTTTTTTCTAGATTTTTTTTCTAGATTTTTTTTCTAGATTTTTTTTCTAGATTTTTTTCTAGATTTTTTTTCTAGATTTTTTTCTAGATTTTTTTTCTAGATTTTTTTTCTAATTTTTTTTCTAGATTTTTTTTTAGATTTTTTTCTAGAATTTTTTCTAGATTTTTTTTCTAGATTTTTTTTCTAGATTTTTTTCTATATTTTTTTTCTAGATTTTTTTCTAGATTTTTTTTCTAGATTTTTTTTCTAGATTTTTTTCTAGATTTTTTTTCTAGATTTTTTTCTAGATTTTTTTTCTAGATTTTTTTTCTAGATTTTTTTCCAGAATTTTTTTCTAGATTTTTTTCTAGATTTTTTTCTAGAATTTTTTTCTAGATTTTTTTTCTAGATTTTTTTTTAGATTTTTTTTCTAGATTTTTTTCCTAGATTTTTTTCTAGATTTTTTTTCTAGATTTTTTTCTAGATTTATTTTCTAGATTTTTTTTCTAGATTTTTTTCTAGATTTTTTTTCTAGATTTTTTTCTAGATTTTTT